>NC_045442.1:90171610-90178882 GCF_002776525.5 Piliocolobus tephrosceles | reverse complement strand
TGAGTTTGCGTCCTTTGTAGGGACATGGATGCAGCTGGAAACCATCATTCTTAGCAAACTATCACAAGAAGAGAAAACCAAACACCGCATGTTCTCACTCATAGGTGGGAACTGAACAATGAGCTCACTTGGACTCGGGAAGGGGAACATCACACACTGGGGCCTATCATGGGGAGGGGGGAGGGGGGAGGGATTGCATTGGGGAGTTATACCTGATATAAATGATGAATTGATGGGTGCTGACGAGTTGATGGGTGCAGCACACCAACATGGCACATGTATACATATGTAACCTGCACGTTATGCACATGTACCCTAGAACTTAAAGTATAATAAAAAAATAAATAAATAAATAAATAAATAAATAAAGAAAAAGATGCTGAGAGACAAAGATGGAATACCCCAGGGCAGGAAAAAATCTTGTAGGCATTTAAAAAATTCCATGGATATATTAATCTGCCATTGTTTTGCTTGGGGTTCTAGAGAACTTCATTTTGTGCTAAAGAGAATTAAGTAATTACAACAAACATTATACGGTCCACAAAGCCTAAAATATTTATTTTCTGGACTTTTCACACACACACAAAAAAAAAGCTGCTGCCCTGGAATAGAATGTACAGAAAAACACTCACACATCTATGGTCAATTGACTTTTGATAAAGGTGAAAGACTATTAAATGGAGAAAGTACAATCTTTTCAACAAACAGTGCTAGAACAATTGAAAATTCATATGCAAAATAAGCAAATACTTTAACTGATGGATTGCATTTTTAAAATAAAAAAAAATCCAAAGTGAATCATAGATTTAAATGGAAAATCTAAAATTACAAAACAATTAAAAAGGATAAATTGAAAAAAAGGTAGTGCCAAATACCAGTTAGGATTTGGAGACATTGAAAACATATATTTCTGGTAAAAATGCAAAATGGTACAGCAACTTCAGAAAAGAATTGGGAAGTTCTCAAAAAGCTAAACATATAACTATTCTTTGACCCAGAAACCTTACTCCTAGGTATTATTCCAACTAAAATAAACACTTATGTTAACACAAATACCAGTATGCAAATGTTTAAAGTGGCTTTATTCAGAATCAACAAAAACTGGAAACCACTCAGTCACGCCTCAGCTGCTGAGTAGATAAGCTGTGATATATCCATACAATGGAATTCAGCAATGAAATGAATAAACTACTGAAACAAGCCACAACATGGATGAACCTTGAAGTGATTACTGTAAGTGAAGTATGTCAGATTCAAAAGACCACATATTATATAATTCAGTTTTGAAATATGCAAAACCATAAGTATACAGATAAGATCAGTAGTTGACAGGGGAGAGTTGACTTTCAAGCAGCATGGGGGATTTTTTTGTTGATAAACTATTATTTATCTTCATTTTTTGACGATCACATGACTGTATGCATTTGTCCAAACTCAAAGAACTAAGTCCTAAAGAGGAAGAATTTTTATCTGTAGATTTTAACTTAATTAAAAGCTAAAAATTTACTATCAAGTAATATGGGACATAAATTACTTATAGCAGCAGTCCCTGAACTTTTTGGCACCAGGGACCGGTTTCATGGAAGACAATTTTTCCATCCAAGGGTGGGGGATGGTTTCAGGATGATTCCAGCGTATTACATTTATTGTGTACTTTATTTCTATTGTCATTACATTGTAATATATAATTAAATAATTACACAACTCACCATAATGTGGAATTAGTGGAAGCCCTGAGCTTGTTTTCCTGCAACTAGATGGTCCAATCTGAGGGTGATAGGAGATGCTAACAGAACATCAGGCATTAGATTCTCATAAGGAGTATGCAACCTAGATCTCTCACATATGCAGTTCACAATAGGGTTCACATTCCTATGAAAATCTAATGCAGCCACTGATGTGACAGGAGGCAGAGCTCAGGTGGTAATGTAAGCAATGGGGAGTGGCTGTAAACACAGATGAAGCTTTGCTTGCTTGCCCCCTACTCACCTCCTGCTGTGCAGCCCTGTTCCTAACAGGCCCTTACAAGTCCAGGGTTGGGGACCCCTGACTTAGAGCATTACTGGATAATGGCTTGATCTTGGAGAAAGAAAACCTGGGTGAGATACTAGTTCTATTAATTCTGAGTAATATCAACTTGGGCAAATTACTTACCTTACTGTGCCTTAATTTTGCTGCTTCTCAATCAATGGGAAGCGTAATTATACCTATATCATAGGGTGGGAGAAACAAAGCAGGTAATGCTTGAAAACTACTTGAGGCAGCATCTAGCAAGTAGTACATATCATACTAACATGTAGAAATAGCAGCATGCCAGCATATGTTCAGTACAGATTCTTACTCACTGTGATTGTCTCTTGCCTTATTTCAACTGATTCATGTTTAGTTTAAATACCTAACATTTGTCAAGAACCAGAGGTAGTCAAGTACACAACTCTTGCAGAGGTTATGATCTCACTGAAAAGATGAGTTAGACATGTGAAAATATTTCATTGACCAATACCTCATCTGGTTGCAACGTATGCTGCCATGATATTACACAGAGGCACTGCATGCAGTCTTAGGGTACAGAAATGCAGGGGACCAAGGTCTGTGGCGGCATCTGTTCTCAAGGTTATTACAACCTAGTTGTAGAGATAAATATGATCACAGATCTCAAATCACTAACATATTTAAAAATGAAAGTGCAATAAGATAAGTAAAATTTATCCCATTTCAGCAGGTGTCAGATACAAAAGAAGTTCCTCTTCAAAGGTTTAGCTTGTTCAGCGTCCTTGCTCTTTGTTCCCTGCTTCAAAGGCCAAACTATCCTTATCCTTTATGCCTCCCTGTCTTGGTTTCAGTAAACAACCTTCCCACCAGTCCTTATCTACAGAGCCCACATCTGCTACTCATTCTGTAAATTACCCCTCCTGACACAATGGCCCTTCCTGCTGAAACTGGCCTTTCTACCAGTGTAACCACACTCCTGCCCCCTTCAAGTTAGCCACTCGGGTTCAGGTTAGATTGTGAAGTCCAACTTCAGTCAATGGAGACGGGACACAGTAGCAGGGACAAGCTGCCTTATGAATAAAAACCTTTCCCCACCTTTGTTCAGTGTGCTCTCACAGTGACCAGACTCACGAGCAGCATCCTTCTGCAGAAGTAAATTTGCCTTGCTGAGAAAACTCTTCACCAGAGTGCTGATTCCTCTTTGGGGAACCAAGCATTTATTTCTAAAAGCAGGTGTAGCTAAAAGAAAAATTAAGTACAATGTAAGCCCAAATTATTTATTTAGGAGGATTTTGAGGGGATAGACAGAGATAAGCAAAAAAGGCATTTCTTTAAAAGAGAGTATATATATTTAAGTGTCAAAAGGTAATTGTGGTCAAAGACAACTTAATATGTTGGAGAAATTCTTCCAGAACAGTTGAATATTGAATTAAGAGAAATAGACATTTATGGATAATTTAGAAATAAATGAGGACAAAATTGTAAACAATAAGTAGTAGAAGGGAGTTTATTAATCCAAAAGAACACTAGGAAATACAGTATTGCTATGTCTATGCTATCTTTTGGGTGAAAGCTATTTTACCCACATTCTTTTTTTTTTTTTTTCATTGTTTATAAAACAAAAGGGTTTGAAAGAAATTTGAGAAGACACTCTGTCCTCCCTCCTTCCTCTACGAGTGTGGAGGCATCTGTTTAAAACAGTGCCAGGGTCCCTGTGTTAATTAGCACCAAGTCTTATTCAGTAGGTTCTCATATACTTTCCTGCAAACAATTCATTATTTCTTCCCATTCACGCAGCTTCCTCTGGCTCACCAAGCAGAGGTCAGACATGGGTGGCTTTCACACTGTCTGATATTTGGGTCACCTCCCACACTGTCTCAGAGCAGCATCGTCCAGTGGGCAGAACAACGATTGGAATCTGGATCATTCCAAACAGTGTCCTTAGTCCACAGTTCAGAGAATTCTAATACCAAACACACTGGGCTCTGTGTGTTGGGGTGTGGGAACACAGTGCTATGGCAGATTCTATGTAAATATTTGACAACAAATCATGCATGGACGTATATATGAGAACAGCAGTCAATTGTCTACTGAGAGGAAAAACAGTATTTGGCTTATACAGCAGCTAAAGAAACGTGTCTGTGATTACAAAAACATTTGTTCTCTCAGAGGAACAGGTTGTTTTTATTGTTCTTATAATTATTTTAGTTTTTGGTTTCACTCTCCACCCCCACTTAGCACCCACAACGAAGGTAAAGAAAATTGGGTAAACAATTTCACCCCACTTGACCTCTTGAATGTAACTGAAGAATAGGTTGGACTGTGGTTGTGTCTCTTCCTAGCTACAGATTGTCCAAGTCCAAAGACTTGAGGGCCAGGAGTTCACCCAGAGAGCAGGTGAAAGAGCCCAGCTTATAGTAGCTGCTCAGCACACGTTCACTTCTTTTTCCCAAGGTGGCCCCTCAAATTCCAGTCCAGCCTTACAAATGGATGATCCTGCAAAGGAATAATTAGAGGGAGGAGGAAAACATTGACAAGAAACATAACTAACTCCAAAAAACAAAGAGTTAAAATATGAAAGGGTCACTACACCCACCCCCCAATACCAAGTTGGTTTAGAAAGAGAAGCAATGAAAAAATATAGAAGCTCATTGTACTAAAGCTAGGAAAATAAATGTGAACTATAAAATCAGCCTCTGGGGTCCCCGATGACTAGAGCAAACATGCCTGTTCACATCTCCTTTTGCACCCCTGTTATCTGAACCCTGGAACAGTCACTGTGCCTTTGACCAAAATGATCCCCCATGCTGGGAAGCCTAAAGCCCAGAATTCATGATTGCACAAAAGTATCAGATGTTGTAATCTTGGCTTAGTGTTTATGCACATAATTAGATATTCATATTTCTGTTTTGAACACTGCTGATGTGTTTTCAGTTAAATGGCCCAACAAGCACATTATAAGAAAAGAGAAATAAAAACTCGAATTTTCCACAGATTCTAGCGATATACTATTATGCATTAACTTCCTCTGAGGTGCACTTTATGCAAATGAAAACACCACAGCCCTAACTGCTGCTGGGTTTACCAAAACATAAGTTAAGACCTCAGAACAAAGTTATTTACTTAGCACAGAGCCAAATGACCAGTCTGAAGGTTTTAGGGAGATAACCTTTAACCTAACTCCTGGGGGAAAAACAAAACAATGCAATAAGATTTAAGTCTTTTATGAAAACAAAAGTAATTCTTGATGTAAAAGATCCACCCCAGCTTGCAGTGAGCCAAGATTGCGCCCCTGCACTCCAGCCTGGGTGACAGGACGAGACTCTGACTCAAAAAAAAAAAAAAAAAAAAAAATCCACCCGTCCGCCTCTTTTAAGGAACAACCAAAACCCCCAAAACACAAAACCTCAAGTTATCTCTGAAAACACAATTAAAAGCATGACATTCCAATTCAACTGCAAAAGAAAAAAAATAAATTATTGGTTCTGCCATGCTGTTAATCTATCTTAAATGATGACTGCTATCAACTGACAGTGTTATAAACAGAGAATAAGTCAGAAAACAAAGCACACAATGAAAATTGCCCATGAAATAGGGGTTCTAAATTCTCAAAGGGCTCATATTTTCCACAAATAATTAAAGGGGAAGATGAATTGTATTGAAAATAAAGTACACCTCTAAATAAGAAAATATTTTTAAAAATTGAATTGGTTGCTCATCTACAAACCTACAGATTGTCACTATGTGTGTCTGTGGCATGTGTACTTTTATGGCTTTTAGGTTCAAGAAAACAATGACCTTGCACCAATAAAAAATATATAAAATTTATATTTATATATAACTATATATGCTATATATACTATATGTAATAAATAAAGTCTAACACATTGGTGGAGAAAAAACATGATTTTATTTCTATAGGGAAGAGAGAAATCTGAAAAAGAGAAAATCTATTTGTGTGAATGCATTAAATTATAGAGCAACTTAAAGGAACAGCTCCAGTCTCCAGCTCCCAGCGCGAGCGCCACAGAAGACAGGTGATTTCTGCATTTTCAACTGAGGTACTGGGGTCATCTCACTACAGAGTGCCGAACAATCGGTGCTGGTCAGCTGCTTCAGCCCCACCAGCGAGAGCTGAAGCGGGGCGAGGCATCGCCTCACCTAGGAAGCACAAGGGGGAAGAGAATCCCTTTTCCTAGCCAGGGGAACTGAGACACACAACACCTGGAAAATTGGGTAACTCCCACCCCAATACTGCACTTTAAGCAAATGGGCACACAAGGAAAATATATCCCAACCTGGCCGGGAGGGTCCCATGCCCATGGAGCCTCCCTCATTGCTAACACAGCAGTCTGTGATCTAACTGCAAGGCAGCAGCGAGGCTGGGGGAGGGGCGCCCACCATTGCTGAGGCTTAAGTAGGTACACAAAGCCGCTGGAAAGCTCAAACTGGGTGGAGCTCACAGTAGCTCAAGGAAACCTGCCTGTCTCTGCAGACTCCACCTCTGGAGACAGAGCACAGCTAAACAACACCAACAAAAAAGCAGCAGAACCTCTGCAGACGCAAACAACTCTGTCTGACAGCTTTGAAGAGAGCAGTGGATCTCCCAACATGGAGCTTGAGATCTGAGAAGGGACAGACTGCCTGCTCAAGTGGGTCCCTGACCCCTGAGTAGCCTAACTGGGAGACATCTGCCACTAGGGGCAGTCTGACACCCCACACCTCACAGGGTGGAGTACACCCCTGAGAGGAAGCTTCCAAAGTAAGAATCAGACAGGTACACTCGCTGTTCAGCAATATTCTATCTTCTGCAAACTCTGCTGCTGATACCCAGGCAAACAGGGTCTGGAGTGGACCTCAAGCAATCTCCAACAGAAATACAGCTGAGGGTCCTGATTGCCAGAAGGAAAATTATCAAACAGGAAGGACACCTATACCAAAACCCCATCAGTACGTCACCATCATCAAAGACCAGAGGCAGATAAAACCACAAAGATGGGGAAAAAGCAGGGCAGAAAAGCTGGAAATTCAAAAAATAAGAGCACATCTCCCCCTGCAAAGGAGCGCAGCCCATCACCAGCAATGGATCAAAGCTGCTCAGAGAATGACTTTGATGAGATGAGAGAAGAAGGCTTCTGTCCATCAAACTTCTCAGAGCTAAAGGAGGAATTACGTACCCAGTGCAAAGAAACTAAAAGTCTTGAAAAAAGAGTGGAAGAAATGACAGCTAGAATAATTAATGCAGAGAAGGTCATAAACGAAATGACAGAGATGAAAACC
>NC_045442.1:90126501-90156610 GCF_002776525.5 Piliocolobus tephrosceles | reverse complement strand
TCATTAAAAAATCAGGAAACAACAGGTGTTGGAGAGGATGTGGAGAAGTAGGAACACTTTTACACTGTTGGTGGGATTGTAAACTAGTTCAACCATTATGGAAAACAGTATGGCAATTCCTCAAAGATCTGGAACTAGATGTATCATATGACCCAGCCATCCCACTACTGGGTATATACCCAAAGGATTATAAATTATGCTACTACAAAGACACATGCACATGTATGTTTATTGCGGCACTATTCACAATAGCAAAGACTTGGAATCAACCCAAATGTCCATCAGTGACAGACTGGATTAAGAAAATGTGGCACATATACACCATGGAATACTATGCAGCCATAAAAAAGGATGAGTTTGCGTCCTTTGTAGGGACATGGATGCAGCTGGAAACCATCATTCTTAGCAAACTATCACAAGAACAGAAAACCAAACACCGCATGTTCTCACTCATAAGTGGGAACTGAACAATGAGATCACTTGGACTCGGGAAGGGGAACATCACACAATGGGGCCTATCATGGGGAGGGGGGAGGGGGGAGGGGGGAGGGATTGCATTGGGGAGTTATACCTGATATAAATGATGAATTGATGGGTGCTGACGAGTTGATGGGTGCAACATCAACATGGCACATATATACATATGTAACAAACCTGCACGTTATGCACATGTACCCTAGAACTCAAAGTGTAATAAAAAAAATAAAAATAAAAAAAAGAATTATGAATTTAACAAATATTCCTAGAAGAATTCTGGAAGAGATATATCGAGGAGTAGCTTTGTGTGTATAGAAAAAAAGTATTAAATATTAGGAAACATAAAGTGTTCAAAGAACAAGTTATGCCCAACTTAGTTCCTTTTTATTTTTTATCATATTAGTTGCATATGTTCATCAAAGACAATTTGAATCACCCAGAAAAGTATAACAAAACAAATAATCTAAATATAAATTTTACTGATATTTGTGTGTATTTCTTGCCCTTATGTTTTGGGTCTTCTATGTAATGTATTTAGAGTTCATTTTTAAATATAATATTGATTAGATTTAAAAAATTATTTGTTTTAAAAAGATTTTGGGAAATAGTTCTGCAAGGTTTGTTATGAAAATTAGCAGTCACTTGCCCTATCCCTTTGGATCCCAGAAGTAACTCTTATTGTTTAAGCTGTTTCTTTTGAAATTTACTTTTGTATTTATAAATAACAGATTTCTTTTACTACGATTACATGATTTTTCAGATCTATTGATTTCCTATAATGGAAGATGAGACTTAGCTCTTGTTCACCCCCCTCCCCCAACCACTTGAAAACATACCCACACTCACTTTGTTTTCTTTGATATTATGTAATAATTTTTGTTAAATATTTAATATCTATATTATGATGATGATTATATAAATATAATTTCCAGCCCAGCTCTTCAGTGTACTCTGATCATATTTCCTTTCTTGTAAAACATTTTTACTTGCCTAGTTTTTTATTTGCTTAGTTTTCGATGTACTTTTGATTAAGTAATGTGTTTGTCATTCATTCATGTAAGCCAATCCCTCAGTTTCATCTTTTCCTTGGTGATATATCTGGGTGACATCTTTGGAGCCATCTGACCTTAGTCTCCAGAATGGATAAATCTCCCTCTGAACCTGATTCTCAGCTGGCTTCTTGGGATTTACTTGTCTTCATAGGCATCCTAGGGATTATCTTTACTTTTTTCCAATATAGGATCCCCTTTTTTTCTGGATTTCACGTTTTCCTATTTCTAGATTTATTATCTTTTAGTGCGACACATCCTACTGTAGCTTTTTGATAAATAATTCACTGAAGTAAAATTTTGAGACTTTATATATCTGAAAATGTCCTCATTTTACCTTTACTTTTATTAGTAGTTTTCAGGAATAGAAGTCTAAGTAGGGACTATTTCTCCTTCAGAATTTTGAAGGCATTTTTATATTTTGGTTTATTCTTTCATCTTTTAAATAAAAGACAATGAAAGTAAAAAAAAAAAAAAGAAAGAAAGCTGAAACTGGATCTTTTCCTTACTCCTTATACAAAAATTAATTCAAGATGGATTAGAGACTTAAATGTTAGACCTAAAACCATAAAAACCAGAGAAGAAAACCTAGGTAACACCATTCAGGACATAGGCATGAGCAAGGACTTCATGTCTAAAACACCAAAAGCAATGGCAACAAAAGCCAACATTGACAAATGGGATCTAACTAAACTGAAGAGTTTCTGCACAGCAAAAGAAACTACCATCAGAGAGAACAGGCAACCTACAGAATGGGAGAAAATCTTTGCAATCTACTCATCTGACAAAGGGCTAATATCCAGAACCTACAAAGAACTCAAACAAATTTACAAGAAAAATAAAACCACCCCATCAAAAAGTGGGCAAAGGATACGAACAGACACTACTCAAAAGAAGACATTCATACAGCCAACAGACACATGAAGAAATGCTCATCATCACTAACCATCAGAGAAATGCAAATCAAAACCACAATGAGATACCATCTCACACCAGTTAGAATGGCGATCATTAAAAAGTCAGGAAACAACAGGTGCTGGATAGGATGTCGAGAAATAGGAACACTTTTACACTGTTGGTGGGACTGTAAACTAATTTAATCATTGTAGAAGACAGTGTGACAATTCCTCAAGGATCTGGAACTAGAAATAGCATTTGACCCAGCCATCCCATTACTAGAGATATACCCAAAGGATTATCAATCATGCTGCTATAAAGACACATGCACACGTATGCTATTCACAATAGCAAAGACTTGGAACCAACCCAAATGTCCATCAGTGACAGACTGGATTAAGAAAATGTGGCACATATACACCATGGAATACTATGCAGCCATAAAAAAGGATGAGTTTTTGTCCTTTGTAGGGACATGGATGTAGCTGGAAACCATTCTCAGCAAACTATCACAAGAACAGAAAACCAAACACTGCATGTTCTCACTCATAGGTGGGAACTGAACAATGAGATCACTTGGACACAGGAAGGGGAATATCACACACTGGGGCCTATTGTAGGGAGGGGATAGGGGAGAGGGTTAGCATTAGGAGATATATCTAATGTAAATGACGAGTTAATGGGTGCAGCACACCAACATGGCACATGTATACATATGTAACAAACCTGCACGTTGTGCACATGTACCCTAGAACTTAAGGTATAATAAAAAATAAAAAATAAAAAATAAAGAAGTGAGAAAATTAAAAAAAAAATTAAAAAGAAAGAAAACCTAGAATAGCATTTTACAAACTGTGTTCCTGTGTCCTATGATCAAACAAGTATAAAAACAGTGCATACACTTTCCCTTATTGGAGAAGTGAAAATGTGTATTTGAAAACTTAAGGTTCTAGAATGTTCTGCAGTTAAAAAAAAAACTGTCCAACTTTGTCTAACCCAGTATTTTCCAACTTTTTACTTCTCACGAAACAGGTTATTATCATGCCATTGAGGATATATGTTCTGAAATAATCTGTAAGGCAATGTAAAACTAGAACATGCTCCTTCTTAAACCTAACTTGCATGTTTTTGTAACACTGATCTTTTAAAAATAGATTTAATTTGTTACTGCTGTTGAACAAACCAAAATTCTTTAGACTGCTGTCCAAGGCCAACACATCATTTTCTTTCTGAACGTATCCCTCTATTTCCTAGAAAGACCACTTTTCAGTGTATTCCAAATGCATAATGCTGTTTTGCTCTCCATATTATTACTTATACTTTTTTTCCCACTTCTGAATGGCATTCACTCAGCAGTACATTGTCAAGCCTCAACTCTCATCACAACTTATTTTTTAAAGCTGCCTTCCACCACTCTAGTAACTTCAGGGTGCACAGTGTAGAATCCATACTACAAATCTTAATACTTAAATTTGTTTTCTTAGGACTTCATCCTTCCTTCCCCTCCTCCCTCCTTTCCTTCCTTTCTTATCTCTCCTTTTCTTTCTTTCTTTCCTCTTTTTTTGAATTTGTGTTTATCCTACCTGTCCAAATTGATTTTATTCTTCTTGAAAAAAAAATCATATTTCTTATTTAAGAAAGATCAGTGTCATAAAAACATGCAGGTTAGATTTTTAAAAAATTTTCTAGATTTTCATTGCCTTATGTATGTATATTATCTAGAGTAGCAACATTTTGAATTATATAAAATATATTTTCTTTCTTCATGGAATTTACAATCATGTAAGTATATGAATTGCACAAAAATGTCATTTGTATGAGGCTGCTCTTGCATTGCTATAAAAAATTCCTGAGCTGGGCAATTTTAAAAAACAGAGGTTTAATTGCCTTATGATTCCGCAAGCTGTACAGGAAGCATGGTGGCATCTGCTTCTAGGGAGGCCTAAGGAAGCTTCAAATTATGGCAGAAACTGAAGAGGGTGCAGGCATCTCACATGGCAAGAGCAGGAGCAAGAGTAAGTGGGGGAAGTACCACACCCTTAACCAGATTTTGCAAGAACTCACTATTGTGAGGACATCACCAAGGGGATGGTGCTAAACTGTTCATGAGAAATCTGCCTCCATGATCTAATTACCTTCCACCAGGCCCCACCTGCAATACTGAGGATTACCATTCAACATGAGATTTGGTGGGAACACTGATCCAAACCATATTATTCTGCCCTGGCTCCTCTCAAATCTCATTTCCTTCTTAAACTGCAAAATATAATCATGCCTTCCCAATAATCCCTCAAAATCTTAACTCTTTGCTGCATGAACTCAAAAGTCCAAAGAATCTCATCTGAGACAAATCAAGTCCCTTTTACCTATGAACCTGTAAAATAAAAAATAAGTTACTTACAAGATACAATGGGGTTAAAGGCATTAGGTAAATCATTCCCATTCCAAAAGGGAGAGATCAGTCAAAAGAAAGGACTACAGGCCCCACACACGTCCAAAATCCATCAGGGCAGCTATTAAATCTTAAATCTCCAAAATAATTTCTTTGGACTCCATGTCCCACATCCAGGGCACACTGGTATGAGGAGTGGGCTCCCTAGGCCTTGGACAGCTCTGCCCTTGTGGCTTTGCAGGTTTCAGTCACAACAGCTGCTCTCATGGGCCGATGTTGAGTGCCTGAGGCTTTTCAAGGTGCATGGTACAAGCTGTTGGTGGACCTACCATCCTGAGTTCTGGAGGTTGGTGGTCCTCTTCTTACAGCTCCACTAAGCCATGCTCCAGTGGGGACTCTGTGTGGAGGCTTCAATCCTACATTTCCCCTCCACACTCCCTTAGTAGAGGTTCTCTGTAAGGGCTTTGTCCCTGCAGCAGGATTCTCCCTGAACACCCAGGCTTTTCCATATATCCTCTGAAATCTAGACAGACTCCCATGAGTAAACTTTTGCATTCTGTGCACTCACAGGCTTAGCATCACATGGAAAGCACCATGGCTTATGATTTGCACCATCTGAAGCAGTGGCACAAGATATACCTGGGCCCCTTTGAGCCACATCTGGAGCTGCAGTGGCCAGGATGTAGGAAGCAGTATCCTGAGGCTGTGTGGGGCAGCCTGGCCCTGGGCCTGGCTCCCACAATCATTCTTCCCTCCTAGATCTCCAGGCCTGTGACAGGAGGGGCTGCCATGAAGATATCCAAAATGCCTTTATGGCCTTTTTTCCATTGTCTTTGTTATTAGCACTTGGACTCCTCTTAGTAATGCAAATATCTCTAACAAGTAATTGCTCCATGAAGAGCCTGTTTGAATTCCTCTCCCAAAAAGGCTTTTTATTTCTCTGCCACATGGCTAGGCTGTAAAGTTTTTAAACTTTTACACTCTAGTTCCCTTTTAAATATAAGTTCTAACTTATTTCTTTGCTCTTATATCTGAGCATAGGTTGCTAGAAGTAGCCAAGCCACATTTTGAACACTTTGATGCTTAGAAATTTCTTCCAGCAGATACTCTAAATAATCACTCTTGAGTTCAAACTTCCATAGGTCCTTAGGGAATGAACACAATGCAGCTACGCTCTTTGCTAAGACATAATATGTGACCTTTTCCCTAGTTCCCAGTTCCTCATTTTGATCTGAGACCTCCTCAGCCTGGACTTCACTGTCCATATCATTATCAGCATTTTGGTCACAACCATTTAATCAGTATTTAAAGTCTCTAAGAAGTTCTGAACTTTCCCTCATCTTCTTGTCTTCTTCTGAGCCCTCGAAACTCTTCCAATCTCTTCCTGTTATCCAGTTCCAAAACTGCTTCCATATTTTCAGGTATCTTTATAGCAAGGCCCCAATTCTCAGTACCAATTTTCTGTGTTAGGCCATTCTTGCACTGCTATAAAGAAATACCTGAGACTGGGCAATTTAAAAGAAAAGAGGTTTCCTTGGCATACAATTTTGCAGGCTGTACAGGAAACATGACAGAATCTGCTTGTGGGGAACCTGCAGGAAGGTTCCAATCATGGCAGAAGGCAAAGGAGGAGCAGTCATCTTACACGGTGAGAGCAGGAGTAAGAGTGAGAGGGGAGGTGCCATACACTTTCAATGCCAGATCTCTCGAGCACTCACTATTGCAAAGACAGCACCAAAGACAGCACTATTGCAAGGACAGCACTCACTATTGCAAAAACCGTTTGTGAGAAATTCACCCTTATGATCCAATCACTTCCCACCAGGCCCCACCTCCAACACTGAGGATTACGATTTAATATGGTGGGAACACAGATCTAAACTGTATCACCATTTCTTCAATAAAAAAGAAATAATAATTGAGAAGCCTTTATTATTGGAATGTATGGATAGGTAATACAAAAATAACATGAAATTCCAAGTAAATAGTGGATACTTAGTAAATAGCTGTTGAATGAATGAATGAAAAAAAAAATCTGTTTGATTCTACTTTATCTCTTTCTTTTTTTTTTTTCAGAGTCTCGCTCTGTCACCCAGGCTGGAGTGCAATGGCACAGTCTCAGCTCACTGCCAGCTCCATCTCCCAGGTTCACTCCATTCTCCTGCCTCAGCCTCCCGAGTAGCTAGGACTACAGGCGCCCGCCACCATGTCTGGCTAATTTTTTGTATTTTTAGTAGAGATGGGGTTTCACTGTGTTAACCAAGATGGTCTCAATCTCTTGACCTTATGATCCGCCTGCCTTGACCTCCCAAAATGCTGGGATTACAGGCATGAACCACCTTGCCCAATCTATCTCCTTTTTATTTTTCATACTTTACCCCCATTTTAGTTTATAAGTTATCTTTTGTGGAAAGAGAGGAAATGAAGAACCTGTGTTTACAAGATGTACAAAACTATTGAAATCTAAATACTCATGGAATTACAAGTATCCAATGAAATCCTTTCACTCATGCAGGTGTGTGTTTGCATTCTTTTATAATTTAAGTTGGTTTATTTGATTTTGTTTTTAACAAAAATCCAAGCTGTCTTTGTATTGATAAGACTGGTAACTTTGCTGGACCTTTTTATAATATTTTTAAAGCCATACTAACATGAAAACTATACATGTGTGTGCATGCCTATATTCTTTATAAGTCTTGGTATTTATTTATATTTTTCAGTTAAAATGTTAGCTTAATTCCTTCTCATGGGGTGTATTTTTGTGTGCTTGGTTCTCAGTAAGACATTTAGTTATAATTGCAGACTCCATAGTAACCTTGTGAAGTATTTATTTAAAAAAAGATTTTTAAAAAAATCATTCATTCAAGTGATTTATTGACATACAATTTTTTATCTATCACTCAACAGCCTTACAATTTTTAGCTTCTAAAAAACTGACCCAAGATTGAGGACTACGGTAAAACCAGGTGAGCCCATCAGATATATCTATCAGATACGTGGTGACCTACTATAAAGGAATGCTTGTCATTTCCTGCCTAGCATATCAATTTACTGCAATGTTATTTTCATAGAAAATGCTATTTAACAGGTCTAACAGAGAAGTTTTCTATATTTTCTGAGTTAACTTGCTGGCCTCTGTCACCAAATTATCTAAAATAATGTATTTTTAATTGTCAAAAGCATGAGTGTATGCATGTGTATTTGTATGTGTAGAAAGAGAGAGAGAAAACTGCATTATTTAGTGCATTTATGTGAAATACGTGTCTGAAAGAATGAACGAGACACCACCACCATCAGTACCACTCCACATCTATAAAAAGAGAAGCACTAATCAAAAGATATTTTATTAAAACATGCCTTTGGTTTTTCTTGGAAGAGTAGATTTCATCAGGTTTCAGAGCAGGAATATATTCAGTCTTTCATAGCACAATACTGAGGGTCCAATTATTCCACCAACTCATGGATAAATATTCTATTAATATAAAAATATTCTATTGTTATTATGGGTCAAGGGGAAGTGGGTATAAAATCTAAAGACAGAGATAAAGTTCCCATTAAAGGTAGAGATGGAATCTTAAAATATTAATATTCCCACTAGTTGCTGGAGATTCCTTTCTGATTTTCCTCTGTATTTCTCTTAATGTTTCCATTCACACCAAGACAAAAATGAGGATGTGATTTGGAATAAAAAGTGATTTTGTATGAATCCAGACTCGCACAATGGCTGGGCCCACATTGGCCCCCTGAGGAACAAAAGGTAGATGAGCCTGTAGCTCCTCCTTACTATTGTCCTTAGGAACATGGCGTTCATAGGACTGCAGGATCCTGGTGTATTTGTAAGTGAGTACATGGGCGCATGTTTACAGAAATCTCCCACATTATCTCTCAGACACAGATAAACTTGTAAGCCACCTACCAGGCATTGAAAACTGTTCCAGCCCCAAAATACCACCCCTATCAGCCCACCAGCCAGTCAGAAATTCTCTAGAGTTGAGTCACCCCTTATCTAGGCCACATTCCTGTTAAATACCAATAGTTCTAATTAGGGTAGAAGTAACATATTAACCCATTAGTAAATCTTAGCTGTTTTGCAGCCAACAGGACTTTCAAGGAAAGGGACAGATGGCAGAATGCATGATTCCAGATTGATGCAGACCATGGGTATTGAGTGAAATGTGAAAATGATGGCAGGGCACAGTGGACAATGCAATTGAATGTGAATGAACATCTTGCCATTTTGAAGGATTCCAAGATAAGGATTTGCCCTTGAGAGGCAAGACTTGCAATAACTACAGTGCCACATCTACTGTGATAAGAGCTATAAGTCAGACATTAAAACATGAGTAAAACCTAATGTATTTCTTCATAAAGGTATCATCAACTAAGCTCAGAAAATAACAATAAAAGTACACAAATAATAAAAGCACAGCAATCGATATAAAGTGTCAGTAAATATTTGTCTAAATGAACAAGCATCCCTGTAGAAGTACTAGTAATGGAACACAGAATTTCAAAGAAAGGTGAAAATGTGTACCTAGCTGGACTTGTCACTAAAGACTTTAGAAAAATTAGGCAGTTTTTTTTTTTTTTTTTGAGATGGAGTCTCACTTTGTCACCCAGGCTGGAGTGCAGTGGCGCAATCTTGGCTTACTGCAAGCTCTGCCTCCTGGGTTCATGCCATTCTCCTGCCTCAGCCTCCCGAGTAGCTGTGACTACAGGCGCCTACTACTATGTCCAGCTAATTTTTTGTATTTTTAGTAGAGATGGGGTTTCACCATATTAGCCACAATGGTCTCACTCTCCTGACATGGGGATCTGCCCACCTCGGCCTCCCAAAGTGTTGGGATTACAGGCGCGAGCCACTGCGCCCAGCCAAAATTAGGCAGTTTTAAAGGTTGGGTAACAAAATCTCCTTAAGCTGATAAGCAACTTTAGCAAAGAGTCAGCATACAAAATCAATGTGCAAAAATCACAAGCATTCTTATACACCAATTGCAGACAAACAGAGAGCCAAATCATGAGTGAACTCCCATTCACAAAGAGAGTAAAATACCTAGGAATCCAACTTACAAGGGATGTGAAGGACCTCTTCAAGGATAACTACAAACCACTGCTCAATGAAATAAAAGGGGACACAAACAAATGGAGGAACATTACATGCTCATGGATAGGAAGAATCAATATTGTGAAAATGGCCATACTGCCCAAGGTAATTTATAGATTCAATGCCATCCCCATCAAGCTACCGATGACCTTCTTCACAGTATTGGAAAAAACTACTTTAAAGTTCATATGGAACAAAAAAAGAGCCCGCATTGCCAAGACAATCCTAAGCCAAAAGAACAAAGCTGGAGGCATCATGACTTCAAACTATACTACAAGGCTACAGTAACCAAAACAGCATGGTACTGGTACCAAAACAGAGATATAGACCAATGGAACAGAACAGAGCCCTCAGAAATAATACCACACATCTATAACCATCTGATCTTTGACAAACCTGATGAAAACAAGAAATGGGGAAAGGATTCCTGTGGGGAAAAGAAAGAGATCAGCCTGTTACTGTGTCTATATAGAAGGAAGTAGACATAAGAGACTCCATTTAGTTCTGTATTTGAAATGCTGTTAATCTGTGACCCTACCCCCAACTTTGTCCTTGCTAGAGACATGTGCTGTAGTGACTTAAGGTTAAAAGGATTTTGGGCTGTGCAGAATGTGATTTGTTAAACAAGTGCCTAAAGGCTGCTTGTGGTTAAAGGTCATCACCATTCTCTTAAATCTCAAGAAAGAGAAAAACATTTGTCTCCTGCCCTTCCCTGGGATTGGAACATCTCCGGGTAATACCCATTGTGTGCCTTGTTTACTGAGTAAGGAGAAACCGCCTTTAGGAATAAGGTGGGGCTTGCTGGAGCAATACTGCTAAAAGGTTTATGGAGATGTTTGCATATGCATCTCAAGGCACAGCATTTTCCTTTAAACTTATTCATATTACAAGGATTTTTGTTCATATGTCTTACTGCTGATTTCCTCCCTACAATGATCCTATTTTCTAGCTACTCCCCTATCTTTTAGATGGTAAAGATAATTATCAATAAATACTAAGGGAACTCAGAGGCCGGTGCCGGCGTGGGTCCTCTGTAAGCTGCGCGCCGGTCCCCTGGGCCCCGCTTTTCTTTCTGTATACTTTGTCTCTGTGTCTTTATTTCTTTTCTCAAGTCTCTCGTCCCACCTAACGAGAAGCACCCACAGGTGTGGAGGGGCAGGCCACCCCTTCAGATTCCCTATTTAATAAATGGTGCTGGGAAAACTGGCTAGCCATATGTGGAGAGCTGAAATTTGATCCCTTCCTTACACCTTATACAAATATTAATTCAAGATGGAATAAAGATTTAAATGTTAGACCTAAAACCATAAAAATCCCAGAAGAAAACCTAGGCAATACCATTCAGGACATAGGCATGGTCAAGGACTTCATGTCTAAAACACCAAAAGCAATGGCAACAAAAGCCAAAATTGACAAATGGGATCTAATTAAACTAAAGAGTTTCTGCACAGCAAAAAAAACTGCCATCAGAGTGAACAGGCAACCTACAGAATGGGAAAAAATTTTACAATCTACTTATCTGACAAAGGGTTAATATCCAGAATCTACAAAGAACTCAAACAAATTTACAAGAAAAATAAAACCACCCCATCAAAAAGTGGGCGAAGGATATGAACAGACACTACTCAAAAGAAGACATTTATGCAGCCAACAGACACATGAAAAAATGCTCATCATCACTGGCCATCAGAGAAATGCAAATGAAAACCACAATGAGATACCATCTCACATCAGTTAGAATGGTGATCATTAAAAAGTCAGGAAACAACAGGTGCTGGAGAGGATGTGGAGAAATAGGAACGCTTTTACACTGTTGGTGGGACTTTAAACTAGTTCAACCATTGTGGAATATAGTGTGGCAATTCCTCAAGGATCTAGAACTAGAAATACCATTTGACCCAGCCATCCCATTACTGGGTATATACCCAAAGGATTATCAATCATGCTGCTATAAAGACATGTGCACACATATGTTTATTGCGGCACTATTCACAATAGCAAAGACTTGGAACCAACCCAAATGTCCATCAATGATAGAATGGATTAAGAAAATGTAGCACATATACACCACAGAATACTATGCAGCCATAAAAAAGGATGAGTTCATGTCCTTTGTAGGGACATGGATGCAGCTGGAAACCATCATTCTCAGCAAACGATTGCAAGGACAAAAAACCAAACACTGCATGTTCTTGCTTATAGGTGGGAATTGAACAATGAGAACGCTTGGACACAGGAAGGGGAACATCACACACTGAGGCCTGTTATGGGATAGCGGGAGGGGAATGAGATAGGATTAGGAGATATACCTAATGTAAATGATGAGTTAATGGATGCAGCACACCAACATGGCACATGTATACATATGTAACAAACCTGCACGTTATGCACATGTACCCTAGAACTTAAAGTGTAATAAAAATAAATAAAAAGATAAAATAAAGGCTGGGTAAAGATGTTAGCAGGTTGATATAAAAGGAAGGAAGAAATGGAGAGCACATCTGGTACACAGAGCAGCATTAACCATGGCAAAGTGTTGGGAAAGTTGAGCAAATATTTAGGAACCTGCTTATCGTTCACTTCAGTTACAGCACCCAAATCACATAGGAGAAACAGTGGAAATAAAGGAAAAATGAATAGCCCTGTTTTAAGGGAGAACACTAAAAACAATTAAATGTTGGACTAAGATGCAAGTATTTAATGACAGAAATACACTGAAGATTTTATTGGAATTTTAAAAACAGAAAATGACATCATTGTTACCTAAATTAAAAAATATCAATCCTATGAAATGGAAGATACATGCAAGATTAATGACAGGAAGAGACACCAGGGTCCATCAGATGTCCGGGATGGATATTCAGGACATGTAGCAGAGAGTCTTTAGAAAAGTGACTAGTTTGTGAGGGCATAAAGGAAGAAAAAGGGTCAGAACAATTTTTGAGTTTCAATTCTACAAAGTTGTCACGTAGGGTAGTTTGCAGGATGAGTAAAAAGGGCAAAAGAGAAGACAATATAATGTTTGTTCTCATTTGGTTCACAATGGACACATAAAGGAAAATGTTCTCCAGATATCCAGTGCAAGATTTTGGCAAGCAGTGGAAAATGTAGCTTCTGTATTCGGGAGGTCATCAGGTATAAAGGACAATTTCTGTCTGGGATTTACAGGGAAGTCGACAAGGCTTGACTAAGAAGCAGAATGGAGGATCGGGTAAGCTGGGGAACATGTGGAGTTAGCGTGATCTCCAAGTTTACATGACATTTCTAGGAACAGGAGAAGGGAGACTTGAGGAATTATTCAAGTATGAGAAATAGCAAAATGCTCAAGTAGATGAGAGAAAAAATCACAGAGAAGAAATGTCTGAAGAACTCTATTAACTGGAATCATTTAAAAGTGACTAGGGTAATTCCTTGCTGACAAGCTCATTTTCTAGAAATGATGTTATATGATGCAACAACCTTTACTTCTAGCTTCTCATCTATAAATAACCTTGAGAATCTTAAAAAGTGAAAATATAGTTTATCTTCTAGCTTAAAGGAAAATATCTGTGTTCATGTGAGGCAGACTCTTGCTTTGACCCTTAGTACATGGAACACGTGTGTTCTAAACACACGTGCCATAAACAGGTGTGGCTTCATCAGGGTTCTCTTTCTTTCTTTTCTTTTTTTAACAGTGTAAAGAGGTGCTTTTTTGTACATTGTATATATGTAACATTAGGCAAAATTATTTAAAGTCAATAAACTTTTATTCGAGGAATTCCATATTATGATTTCTTTCACTGCCCATCAAGGTCACTTTAGATCCCCTAAAGAACTGGTGTCAAAATTTATCTTCAAAATGTTTATCTTCATATTAGCCCTTTTTAATGAAACTAATGCTTATTTTAATCTAGTTGTCCTGTTACCCCATAATTATTTTATTTTGGTTTCTGTCGTCTCCTTTTCACATGGATATACTGATGAAGACTTCACAATTCACCTATGGAAAATTCAAGAATCTTTGGGGTCTAATTTCTTCAACCAATGTACATTAGGGTCATTTATAGTACAAGTTGACCTGCCTGATTCTCAATTTGAAACCCTAAGCAATCACACTCAAGAATAGTACAGACGTGTGGAATATGCCTTTAACTCCAGACATCATGTTCCCAAGATGAAAGCTTTTAAAACAAAATGCCATCTTATCTATCAAGTCAACATTAATTTTGGAATACAAAATCAATACAGCTGATGATTTCCCTCATATCCCATACTTTTTAACTATCTATTCTACAGTCTTAGAATCAACCTTTTTAAATTAAGAATCAGGTTCTGTCTTTGTTGCCCAGGCTGGAGTACAGTGGTGCCATCAAAGCTCAGTGCAGCCTCCAACTCCGGGACTCAATCCTCCTGCCTCAGCCTCCCCTTCCTGAGTAGCTGTGACTACAGGCACATGTCCCTATACCCAGCTAACTTTTAAATTTTTGTGGAGATAAGATGTTCCTTTCTTGCCCAAGCTGATCTTGAACTCTTTACTTCAAGCAAGTATTCCATCTCAGTCTCCTAAGGTATGGGGATTGCCAGCATGAGCCACTGAGCTTGACCTGGAACCAACCTCTATGGTTATCAATACTCTCATCAGTTAACTGTCTCAGGTATCATAATATCCCTTCTTACATGTATCAAAACTCATACCGAACAATGACTTCCAGTTCGCAAAAGAGGATTTATTTTTCACATCCATCTGTAAGTCTTTGTCCACAAGTTAAACAAAAACAAACATAAGTGCAGTCACCAGGGTTTTCTTGACCACTAAACTCCAAACATCATCTTTGTCTGTGTGACCAAGAAAACAAATTCTAGCTGGACTTTTTAGTAGCTATAGAGAATGACAACCAGCAAAGCTACTCAAAAGATAAAAAGGAATGCTTGAATTGACTCCTAATAATTACTCCTATTACCAAATGGTGTTCAGTGATTGTTTTCGCCTGTTTCTCAGTTTTTCACATGCTTTCTGATTATAATAAATTTATGTGCAGCAGGGGAAGAATGTAGTATGAAGAACTTAGTTATTTCCATGATTGTTGCAGAAAATAAAGGAACTAATGAGTTGAAGAAAACTAGTCTGTGTAACAGATTTTGTGGCCTTTGAAATTATTTCAAAAACTCATAAAGTGTTTTTGTTTCATTCATTTCATTTATTTATTCTAAAGATTTACTCATTAAATATTTAATCAAATTAAATAACTAATATAATAAATAACATTTAGGCTGTGTAGAATACTCTGGAGAAAAAAAACAAAGATAAAGAATGCATGGACTCTGCCCTCAGGGTGCTTCTGGTCTCACAAGAAATATAAGGCATAAACAAGAATAACTACAATGCTAAGTAAAATATTGTCAAGATCAACTTTCATTTCTCTTATAGAGTAACTGGTGTCATCAGTATGACCTTTCCATCATAAACAACTGTAAAAATGAAACACAGGCAGTATAGGGGTGTGATACTTGAAAGAATGAAAAGACAGAAAGTGAGCTTCCTGATGGTTCCAGCCTTTTGCCTGGAGGCACTTTCTAGAAATGATGCGGAGATGGGCTGTGCAAGCAGAGAAGAGCGATGTCACTGAAATGGGTCGTCAGAAATCAGAGTTCAAGGCTGCCAGTTAGGCTACAAGTATAGGAAAGGGAAAGGTATGGGAAGAAGTGGTGCTGAGAAGCAGCCATGGAAATGTACATAGCTTTATGTTCTTGGAGGAATACTAAGCAGCACACAGAGACCTCACTGAAAAATTAGGCATTTATCTGAGACATCAGAATGCAGTAGAAGTGCATCTACTCTGTATCTGTAAGACTGACTTTATATCTACCTTTACAAAGCTTTTACAGACCATTGGAAAATGAAGCAAAACTGTTAGTAAACTGTCTACCAAAACCAAACCATCACTTGTAAAAATAATCTTGGCTTTTGATAAAGTGATATTTCACAATAGCCGCCATAATATTCATTTTTATTACTAGATATAAAAAAGTGACTAATAACTAATGAATTTTTTTAAAGTCATTAATTATAGACCTAGAGATGACTAAGGTGTTGGAATTAGCAGACAAATACAAAGGAAATAATGAGCATAATTAGTAAATTGGATATTGAGGAAACGATATCAGAAAATCTGAGGAAATCACAGGAAGAAATAACAAAAATGAAGCACATAGAATAAAAATGCTGAGATATTAAATAATAACAGTCTTAAAGACAGTGGGGCAATATCCAGTGTTCTCACATACATGTAATTGGACTCCTAGGAAGAAAGGAGAAAGAAATTGGCCTAGAAAACAATTTGAAGAAATAGGCCCAAATTTTCCAAGTTTGCTGAAAATATCAACTCTTAGATCCTAAGCATTCAATAAATTACAAGCAGATTGAACATATACAACAGTAAAAAATTTGTAGAACTATCATAGATATGTCTCTGAAAAAAACAAAACAATGATAAAAAGCAAACCTTTTTTTTTTTTTTTTTTTTTTTTTTGAGACAGAGCCTCACTCTGCCACCCAGGCTGACTCCTGGCTCAAGTGATCTGTCCACCTCGGCCTCCCAAAGTGCTGGGATTACGGACATGAACCACTGCTCCCGATCTGAGAAAACTTTAAAAAGCAACAAAACACTAAGTATAATACACCACAAATAGAAGGAAAACATAAATAAAAAGTATTATATTTCTTTCCCATCATTGTACTTTTACAAAAAAGACAATGCAAGTCAGGAGACATGGAAATTCTATTTTAAAAATACTGAAAGAAAAGATAAAATGTCAATCTAGAATTCTATAACCAGTGAACTTTTTTTAGATGATGTTGAAATAAAGACATTTAAAAATGAACAAAAGTTAGAAGAATTCAGTACCACAAACTTGCACTGAAAGAAATGTCAAATAAGATTCTTCAGACTAAAGGAGAAAAATGTCAGATGGAAATTTGGATTACACTTCGAAATGAAAGCCATGGAAGTAGGAAATACACTGGTAAAAATAAAAATATTTTCTTTTTTAAAATCTTTTTTAAAACATTGAACCTAAAACAAAATAATGGCAATGTATTGTAAGGTATACACAAAATGAAAAAATATATACAACAACAGCACAATAAAGGATGAGGGAGCAGTGAAAGTATGTTGTTACAGATCTCTCACCTAATATGTGAAATGGTACGTAATATTGCTCTTTTGACAGAGACTGTGATATGGTCTCCATTTGCATTCTGCAAACCATAGACCCACCTCTAAAACTAAAAGTGTATTGTTAATGAGACAGTAATCAAGATAAAACAGAATATACACATACATGTGCGTGCACACACACATACACACACACACCACTTATTAATCCAACAGAGGCAAGGAAAAGAAGCAAAGGGAAACATAGAATAGATAGGCCAAACAGTGGAAGAAATGACAGGATGTAAACCCAATTACATCAATAATTACTTTAAATGAAAATGGATGAAACACTCCAAATTAAAAGTACAAATTGTACATCTAGAAAACACACATACAAGATTCACTATATGCTTTTATCAGGAGATTTATTTTAAACATAATAACACAATTAGACTAAAAGTACAATGATGGGAAAAGATATACCATGCAAATGTTAATCATAAAACAGCTGGAGTGGATAGAAAGTGGATGCTTCAAAGCATGAAGTGTTAACTGAGATAAAGAAGGACATTTCATAAAGATAGAAGATTCAATTATTCAAGGAGACATATATGCCCAACTTATAAAAGAAACTCAAGATACATAAAACAAAAACTGAGATAATTAAAGGAGAAATAGATGAATCTGCAATTATAATTGGAGATATTAACTATTCTGTTTCAATTATTAATAGAAACAGTAAATCAAAAGTAAAAAACAAAATAGTAAGGATATAGAAGATCTGAGCAACACTTTCAGTACACTTGACCTAATTTACATTTATACAACAGTTCATCAACCAGCAGCAGAATGCACGTGCTCTTCAGGTACACATGAATATTTTCAAAGATGCCCCATATAATGAGACATAAGATAAGTCTCATTAATTTAAGACTACTGACATGACACAGAGTGTATTTTCCAAACACAACAGAAGTAAAATTAAAAGCAGAAAGATATTTGAAGAGTCCACCAAATATATGAAAATCAAAAATCACATTTTTAGCAACCCAGGGAGCAAAGAAGAGATCACAGGGGAAATTAGAAATTCATTTAAACCAAATGAAAATGAAAACACAGCCTATCAAAATGTGTGAGATTCATTCTCACCTTCTCCAAGATTGTCACATTTAGAAATGCCATCACAACAATAATTCAATCCAGCACTCTGCTAGGAAAACATCATCTAAAGATAAAGCCAAGGGCATTATTGCAAAATATTTTGCCAAGACTTCAAAAAGAGTCAAGGAGATAACTCAAAGAGAAAAGAAATTTCCTGTAAGGTTCTGATGCATATATCTCAAATATATTCTTTATTACACATTAGGACATCTATTAATCTTAAGGTCATTGTCCTACAGCTGTTTTATAGGAATCCCTATCTAAAAAATGACTAGTATTGAGACAGATGGGTAGGGCTTTTATATAAAGAAATCAAGTACACAGAGATTCACAGGAATCCCACAGGATTTTTAAGAGAGCAGTACTGACAAACCTGCCACCAGTTTTGAGGGGAAAAAAGACAGGATAAAATTTTAAAAATGGCCAGGCACGGTGACTCATGTCTGTAATCCCAGCCCTTTGGGAGGTTAAGGCAGGTGGATCACAAGGTCACGAGTTTGAAACCAGCCTGATCAGCATGGTTAAACCTCATCTCCACTAAAAATACAACAATTAGCCAGGCATGATGGCATACACCTGTAGTCCCAACTACTTGGGAGGCTGAGGCAGGAGAATTGCTTGAGGTGGAGGTTGCAGTGAGCTGAGATCACACCACTGCACTCCAGCCTGGGTGACAGAGGGAGACTCTGTCAAAAAAACTAATAATAATAATAATAATAATAATAAGATGTGTATGGGATCCTAAGGAAACAACTTAGCTATAAACACTAGCTGGATGACACACAAGGAGGAAGCAAGAATCCAGAGGGTGGATCTAAGAGCAATAGTGACCAACTAAGCTCCAGCCAAGGAACTGGCAGCATGTGCCTGCATGCATTTCAGAATTGCTATGGTCCAATGAGTTTGAAGTGTCTCTTGTTTCCCTCCTCTTCAAATAGGACATCTACAGTGGTTATGCTCTGCTGATCTTACCCTTGCACACTGGGTGCCTGGGAAGCAGGTGATATCTTTAGCTCAAACATCTTCCAATTAGAGAAACTGTATTTGTGGAAACTCACCTTCAAGGCCTTACCTGCACCTGGACATTATTTTAGATAATGAGATCCCCAAATGTGGGCTTGAAAAATCGGTCATAATCAAGATCACTACTTAAAACAGGTATAGCCAGCCTTCAAATGGGAAGAAAGCATTTATAATAAATACATATGACAAACAATGTGTACCTGGAATATATAAAGAACTCCCATAATTCAATAATACAAGGGTAAACAACAAAATTTAAAAATTAGATGAAAGTTTTAACAGACACTTTACTAAAGAATATGAATCATCAATTTGTGCATGAAAAGAGCTCAACAGCTTTTGTCACCAGGGAAATGAAAATTATAACTGTGCTAACTTACCTTCCCACCAGACAGCTGAAGTTAAAAAGACTGACATCAACTACTGAAGAGGTAGACAACTGGAACTCTCATACAATACTCATTGGAGTATAAAAGGTTTTAACAACTTTGACAAGTAATCTGGCAGGTTCATCCATGAGAATACTGTTGGCATTATTTATCCATGAGAAACGAAAATGTACGTTCATAAAAAGATTGTTCATAGGAGCTTTCTTATAAGAGCCAAAAAACTGACAATAATAAATTTTCATCCATGAATAAACAAATTGGGTTGTACTCATCCAATGGAATACAACTAAGCATTAAAAATAATAAATGATTAGCCAGGTGTGGTAGTGGGCACCTGTAGCACCAGCTACTCGGGAGGCTGAGACAGGAGAATGGTGGGAATCCGGGGGAAGTTGCAGTGAGCCAAGATCGTGCCACTGCACGCTAGCCTGGGGGACAGAGAGAGACTCCGTCTCAAAAAAATAAATAAATAGATTAAATAAATAAATAAATGATTAATTACTAATGAAATATTATTGGTTCTCAAATATAGTTTAAGTGAAAGAAACTACAATACTAAAGAAGACACTATAATACTGAATGATTCCTTTTATATGAAATTGTAGAAATAGCAAAAATAATCTGCAGTAAAAGACATCAGAACAGTAGTTGCATTTGGCAAGGAGTGGTAGTGGGGACTGACTATCCATGACCGTAGGGAATTTTCTGAGATAATGCACATACTCTGTATCTCTATTTCAGGTGTAACCATTTCTCAGCACACATTAAACTACATTATTGAGAATTGTTCATTTTACTATATATAAAGCTTCTCTCAAGTAAAAACATTAAAAAGAAAAAAAAGTGGTCAAGAATTTAACACATAAAGTGTTAGGATAGTTATGAGGGGGAAAAATTATGTTCATTTTGTGAAGCAGGTATTGTGGATGTCTTAGAGAAGGTGATATTTCTTCTGGTCCTTGAAAATTATAAGGGATTCTGGACCACAGATATTGTAGGAAGGAAATTCTAACAAGATGTAAGCAACGGATAATTAAAGAAGTATGTGAGATATTCCATGAGTAGCAGTTAATTTCTTTTAGCTAATGAATAAAAGGAATGATGAAGCCAGATCGTTAAGGAATTTGAAGCAAAGGGAAGAATATTGGATTTTATTGTATAGGCAACTGAGGCACACAAATGATTTTGCACAGGTGAGTGACATGATCAGAGTTATGGTTTTGAAGGTATAATACAAATGAAAACATGAATGAATAAGAGGAAGAGAAGAAATTGTTTTTCAAGAAGAGAAGAGGCTCTTGAAATATTCCACCTAGATAAAATGAATACAGTTGCCATAGGAAAAGAAAGGAGGGACTAAAGCAAGAAACAAAACATTCTGGGTGTTAATCCGAAAAACTCAGCACATGTTGGACCAAAATAGCAAAGAAAGAGTAGGGCTAAATAATAATGTACGTTTTCAAGTTATAATTGCTCAGTAGAGTGTTGACAACATAAATAAAATTTCTTGGGTCTATTTCTGAATTTGCCTTCAGTAACAAATTCTTTAAATAATATTTTTTAATACAGTAATGGTTTAATTTTTGTAATGCTTGAAACAGACTAAAAGAGTGACTGAAGCCTTAATGAAGACCACTTGTATATTTAGGCAGAGGTTCTCCTGGTTTCCTTATAAGAAAGAAACTTTCTAAATATCCACAGTCCACTTCCACCCCAGCCAAATATGCCTCCTATGTTACTTTCATTCCTTTTCATTAATACTCTGCTTCCATTAGAAATAAAAATATCTCCTAGAAAGTGTTGCATACACATCCATTACTATTTTATTCTGAATCATTGTCTTGAAAAATAGCTTGGTGGTCATCTGTAAGGCCACAGAGTCATGAGATGGGGATCAGGTAAGTTTAAAAGAAACAGGAAAAAAAAAGAATTACCTTATAGACCCCTGAAATGAGGAGTCTGGGAAGCCAGGATGATGTGGTGTCATGAGGACACAGGTTCTCTGAATCAAATGCAACAAACGGAAGGGAAAGGTAAAAAGCAGAGGGATGCAACAATGTGGGAGAATAATTTCTACCCATTTCATAACTGTAAGACCTAATAGTGTCACAAAGCAAACAGTAAAATCTCCAGTAGCTGTAGCATAGGCAAGCACATTCAGTGTCAGTCATGATGAAAGAGGATGAGGAATTGTCTTTGCTCAGGCTGCAGTAACAAAATACCTTAGACTGGGTAACTTATAAACATTAGAATGGTTCTGGAGGCTGGGAAGTCCAAGATCAAGACACCAGCAGATTTCGTGTCTGATGAGGACCCTTCCTTCATAGATGGTGCCTTCCAAGCATCCTCACATGGTGGAAGAGGCAAGGCAGCTCTCTGGGGCCTCCTTCACAAGGGCATTAATCCCATTCACAAGGATGCCGTCCTCATGACCTAATCAACCCCCAAAGGCCCCACCTTCTAATATCATCACCTTAGTGATTAGGTTTAAACATACAAATTTTGGGGGAACACAAAGATTCAGACAAGGAATTGGCTTTGTGCCAGCACCATCACTTCCATTCAGGAAAACTGTGAAAGAGGGGACTCAAGATGTGTAGTAATCACTGATATCTTCAGGTTTCTTCCTCTCCCATCAATCACTATCAAAACCAAATTTGACACTAAGGTACAGAAAAATGATTAACCCCTGAAAATGTTACTTGCTTTCTGTATAAAGTACAGTAGTGTAGGAGTGAAAGCTCAATGGCTTTCACCTTTTTGGCCCAAAGTAAAAGATGCATTTTATAGTATGTCCTTATAAGCACAGGTATGTAAAACAGAAACAAAACTGATACTGAATTCTACTCGATTCTATTCTATTTCATTTCATCTCCTCTTATTCCATCAATTCCACTGTACTCTACTCTACTCCACTGCATTTCATTTCATTCTAATTTATTCTACTTTATTTCATTAAAAACTTCTGGTCTCAACCTATGCATTGATGTCATGGCTAACTGAAAGACTGAGAATGACAACTTGAAAAGCACAGACATGTGTCCTAGTTCAGGCTGTGTGTGCAGGTTGTGAGTGCTTCTATGTGTGTCGATAGCTAACATGTAAAAAGTACCCCTTACTGTGTACCCCAGATATATACATTTTGCTATCCTCAGTCCTATCATATATAATACCTTTTTTATAACTAATAGATTGAATCACTCCTTTACTCTCCTGGAAAAAGTCAATTGCTAATATAACACACAGTACTCACACAGTTTTAAGCAATTATGATACTAATATAAAATCAAAGATGAATAAAGATAAATACTTCGTGATAAAAATATTATTTCATGCCCAGGCACAACTACATGAAGAGATGTTCCATTTTTTTTTTTTTTTCTGTTTTATGGAGAACAGGGTCTTGCTATGTTGCCCAGGCAGATCTGGATCTCCTGGGATCAAGTAATCCTCCCACCTCTGCATCCCTAGTGCTGGGATTACAGGTGTGAGCTACTGCACCCACCCACACTAGAAGATGTTATAAAGTGATCCCATTCACACCTATGCATACAGTCACCATGATACTGACCACTCCAAATTTAGATGACTGTAGGGGTGTTGTGTTGGAGGCTCACATATTGCAGTTGTGATGTCAACAGTGACCTGATTTTCCAAAATGTTGAACAACTCTCAGTAAAGTTCTGATCAAAACAAATCTGTATTCAAGTCTATCTTCATTTAAGTAAGCTTTGCATCATTAGTAAATTTATTACATATTAAAACCCTGCAAATGTTATTTGTATTTATATATAAAACAGATTTAGGTTTTAGGTTTTAGGCTTAGAAAATTAGGTAATTGCTTACATGAATATCCAGAAAGACTGTAAAGTTGTGTAGGGCTATGTCATTCATTGAAGATTTAACATCCTTGGCCTCTATTCTCAAAATGCATCCTCTCCCACTCTACGTGAAAATCAAAACTGTCCTATAATTTTCTAACTGCATCGCTTCTTTTGAAACACAATTCTAGAATACAGGCAGCCCTGCCTTTGACAAATTGTTTGGCTTTGGGCAAGCTATTCAAACTAAGTCCCAAATGTCCTCATCAATAAAATTGAGATAATATAAAGAACTATTCAGCAGTATTTTATTGAAGATTAAGTCTGAAATAATAGCACAGTGCCTAGAAATACAGTGAGGAGTGTAATAGTTGTGTGTAATCTTAATAATTGTTATTTTAGAAAGTCTCTACATTACTGCTGTATTAAAAATGATAATAATTGAACTTTAAAATGGACTTATTCTATGGCATATAATTGTTCTTCAGTAAGGAAATAATCAAATCATGTACAAAGATTTTTACACAAATGTAATTACCACAGCATTATTTAAAACAAGAGAAAATGTAGAATACTCCAAAATGTTCAACAATAGAAATTGTTCAAATATATGATGAAAATATAAGATGACTGAACACTAAAACCCATAAGAATAATTTGGGAAAAAATGTTAAAGATAAGGACATAGATAAGGACAAATTACAAAATGGCATATACAGAATTCAAGATTAAATATATATATATAGTATATGCATACACAAGTATTCATAAAGGTCTTGAAAAAGATAGGCCAACCTGTTAATAATGTTTTTCCATGAATGATTATATGAGAGGTCGTATTTTAAATGATTGTCATCATTTAATTGGTCTGTGAGAAGTGTGAATTAAATTTTCAACAGGAAATGATGTTTGTATGGGAATACATCTGTATATCTCTGCTTTTGTTTTTTACAGAAAGCAAACAGAAAACAATCTTGTCTGTTTTAGTAGCATTTTTACCAAACCAGGGGTTTGGTCTAGGCCCTGCCACTCACTGCACAGAAAGCCAATGACTGAGACACCAGGTGTTGCCAAGGAAGAAGGCTTTAATCGGGTGCCATAGCCAAGGAGATGGAAGCTCAGTCTCACATCCATCTCCCTGACTGACTAGAATCAGAGGTTTATATTGCAGGCAAGAAATGTAACAATGTGTAAGAAAACAGGAACTTGAGAGGGGCAAGGAAGCCATCATGGTGAATGAAGGGTCGAGCATCCGGTGTGATGATCTAGTCTCAGTTCTTTAATACTTTTTGGGAGAGACCTGAAGGTGGTTTCCTGAGGCAGGACTCAGATAAAACAAATGCCATTTTCAAGCCTTTTAAGATCAGAAGGGTCAATTTCTATGTATATCAAAAAGAACATTCTATGGGGCAATTGGGTCACTTTCAGTATTACCACCCTGGTAAACAAAAATGATTACTCTTACAGCAACATTTCTAGTCACTCAACAGATGAAAGATCTTGGCCAATTTGGCAATGAGTGAGGTGGGTGAGAAAATGCATGGGTTGTTTACTGTCATGCTTTTAGGTAATCATCCAGACTATTGATCCAAAAAGCCATGTCCTATGAACAATGCAGACATGTTCCTTATTCCCTAAGCAAATCCCTAGCCCTTCTGGAGCTGCTGCAGTGAGCACTGGTCAGATTCCTTCTGGTGTTCAACTGCTGATCTTCACCACATGTGACATATTACAAAAGTCCATGTCATGAATCCCTCTGGGATACCATGATGAGGAACTGAAAAAGAGAAGAAAAACATTGCAAAGTGCCACAGCAGCAATAATAACCACTGAATTTGCTTGCCTTTACATTTGTTTAAAGTATGTATACAAACATGCACAACAATAACATCACTAAATGTTGGTGAGAACCAACCAACATTTGGAATTTACATAATTATTGAGCTTGGTGAAAGCTGAGTCTAAAAACTGATGACACATGAAGAAAGATAATAAACAATTGCTTAAGAGCCATTTTCAACTACATTTCTGGAAGGTTTTAAGTTTTCCTTTATGAGCAGTCATACCAGAAATGTGTTTTTTTTTTCCTGAGCCAACTCTTACTCTGTTTGGTCCTCCAAGTCCCTGAGGTGCACACTTGAAGATGGGGAAGGAACTTCAAATAAACCAAGATTTTATGAATATAAAAAATTGAATCTAGGCTATTTCTAAGTATAATTTTTTACTTTCCAATACATAAAATAATTTGTTTTAAAAATCAATTTAAAGTCATAAACATGGAGCTTTTGAGTCACTTGTGTGATGTAACAAAACATATAATTAGAGAATGGCTTCCAATATTATTCACTCGAGCTAATTTTGCCAATTAAAGCTAAAAGCATGAGAATAGGTCAATAACATGGGTCCTTTTAATTCCTTTTAGAACAAAAGTCCTGTGTACCTCTCCTGTTCTAGAAGAGAATGCTTATTTTGTGATAACTCCAAATTTCTCATTTACCTTTTTAACTAATAAGGAAGATAATTTATTTTTTTAGTTACTCATTTTCTCTTCCATAATGCAGTTCTGCAGTTTAAATGCTAATTGGCCATTTTGGCTAAGAAATTCCTATTTAAAAGGTTTGCCATTTAATCCCAAAGTGTCTTTTGATTTCTCAAGAATGATTATGGAAATTCAGCCTGGTTCAGTATGGTAGAAGCCCATGAGTGCTCCCCTGTTGAATTTCCATGGTTTGAGTATCCTGCAGGGAAAGTCAGGCTGAGATTTTATTGAATTGGGCCTTCCGTATTAAGACTAAAAATAACTTCCAGCGCACTGATAAAAATAATGACCCTTTTGCAGTTTTAAAACTTGAAACTATTCCTTGATTGTTAACTAATGCTAAAAAGTTGTTTCTCTAAATGAAGTAGGGGCATTGGAACCAAGAAATTACTCTGGATGAAGACCTAGAAATGACTTTCCACTTTCTCTTTCAGTAATTACAGAATTGCCAACTTTTCATCAAAGCGGGTGAAGCCATCACACTAGATTTCATTAAGAGAAGGGTACACAGAGATGAAGATGATGACCCTGGCAGTGTGTTGGGATGTAGTCATCTCTGCCTACAGAATTCATGAAGAACGACTTCTCAGTCCCCAGTGCTAATGGCTTATACAATAATATTATGTAGTTGATGGAAAACAAAAGGTACAAACTCAAGTAAGTGTTAGGAAATGCTGATAACTTACAGTATTTGATATCTATTTTCCAAAGCCCCTAACATTGTAAACACTTTCAGGTAAAACGACTCAGTCCTCTCATCTTCCTTCTTTCACAAGCCAGGAAGTCTATTACTCACAGCCCGTTTAATGGGCAATGGGAAATAGCCCTATTAGCTAAGTTTATTTATGTGGACACAAAGAAAAACATGAAAAAAGCCAAGTTCTAAAACTGCAATTTATTCATGATGAGTATTAAATCAGCGGGATTCCATTGCCCAAGTAGGCAGGGACTTGCCATTAAACAAGAACTGAAACATAATGAACCTCATAAATGTTCACAGCCTTACAGAACTGTTATTTACACATGAGGTCATTCAACAAACTCTCCTGCTGGTCTTGCCATGATAACCTGGTGTACCCGAGACACTGTAAGAAAAACGGTGAACAAATTCTAGAGTTGAGTTCAAGACAAGTTTATTGTTCTCAATTACATTTTCCTCTTCTAAGCTTTTCTGAACACCTATGTCAGTTTTTCAAATCCAAGTCCTCTGCTCCTGTTGTTGATGTTTTTGGTAAAGCTAACAATTGTCTAGACCGTGTTATATGAGATGTAGATAAATTTTGACAATTTTTCTCCAACTAAAATAGAAAATGGTTGACCCCATAAATGATGAAGTAGAACATTTATAGAGTAAAATCCTACTTTTCTTATTGCCTAAGTAAATTATGGTCTGATACAGTGTACACATCAAATATGTGAATGAGTGCCTTTCTATATTCAAGCAGAGAATGTGACAAAAAATTGGGCTATAGTGAAGCATCATATTGAAATGATCAAAAAGAAGCCTGATGAGTTAAGAGAAAAAAGCTCTGAATTTTAATCTCACATTCTGTTTTCCAGCTATGTAAACTGTATTAACTAACATAACCTCAGTCCTATAAGTTTTACCATAAAGCGAAGGAACATGAAGAAATGAATCTGAAGGTGAAGGAATGGAAGGAGGTAGGGGAAATTCTGGAACATAAAAGCACTGTTAAGTTAGGGTAGAGCTAAAAGAGAGATGGCAGTGGGGTGGCCTGGTGACCTGGTAGTAGCAGCATGAGTATCTGGAAAACCTTGGGGTATGTTAGGCTGTAAATAAACAAAGAAAAATATAGAGTGCCAAATGTTAGCTTCTACCGTGTGTGTGTGTATATACATATATATATATGTGTGTGTGTGTGTGTGTGTGAGCGCACACACATATGCGTGTGTGTGTGTGCACACGTGCATGCACACAAGAGGTGACCTTGGATGGGTTGGAATATTTCCCTGAGGGTTTAGTCCAAAACACTTGCTACTATATAACCACTGGCATCTGCTTCTAGCCCACAAGCTGCTCTGCATGTGGAAATATACCTGCTTTTGACTTGCAGTGATGTTTTCTTGTAGGCTTGGCCTTTTGTTTTCAGCAAGGAAGGGGAGGGAAAGAACAAGGATATTGTTTTCTTATTTAATTCTAAGTTCAGATTCTGAAGCTTTTTCCAGAGCTCACCTTTGTCTATAAATACTCCACCAAGCCAAGCACACACTATCAATTTTGTATAGCCCTCGCTAAGGCACTGAACAGAAAGTAAAAGTGAGAAGGAAAAAAGGGAGAAAGGTCAGAAAAATGACCCAGAGTCATATTTTATTACACCAAGAGTGTACCTGATACATGTTATAAAGATGCACATCTCACAGATCAAGCCCTGGGAACAGGGTCTGGAGCTTGATTTAAGTATTCAAGATGGGGCACTCTCATGAGCTCTCTAAATATAAATGCAGATTTGATTGCTTTGGGTAAAAATACCCAGGAATTCACTGAGGATGGTAGTCTGTTGTTACCTCCTTTTGTTTTCTTTCTATGTTGAAGAGTTTGCTGTTTATAAGTGGGACTTCAATATCCTAAGTCTGTGTTGAGACACTTGGAAAAGCCATCTTTAACCAGGGAGGGATTTTAAGGACTAGCAGAAATGGAGTCCAAAAGGGCTACTCCCTATGAATAAGACAGCTTTGGCTCCTCTTCTTCTGTGTCATGCATTGTTTCCGAAATACTCTTGGCTCCCCTGCTGGGAAACTTGTGCCTCTTCAGTGAATCTCCTTATGTTGATTTGCATGTCTAAGTAGGGACATCACAATCTGTATGACTTCATTGAAAGCCTTTTCTTCATTTACCTAACATGTGGATGCACTGCATTTCTTAAATGAAAATATTAATTCAAAGGAATACACCAAATTATAAGAACAGGTTATATAAGCAATTTCTGAAAATATATGTCTTAAATATATTTACCTCCCTGGGAAGAGACTGAAAACATGGTTATTCCCAGAACTCACTCTCTTGTTCTTTCCCTCTTCCCTTCACTTTGCTCTAGAAAGCAACTAATTCTGGATCATGTGTAACTCGATGAGAACTATGCGTAACTCGAGGAGAACTTTGAAAGGTATGATCCAAGTTTTATAAAAATTGCATGGACTTTATTTCTGCACTAGAAAAATTATCACCCGCGGTTCTGGGAGCAAGATGGCCGAATAGGAACAGCTTCAGTCTCCATCTCCCAGCGCCAGCAACACAGAAGACCGGCGATTTCTGCATTTTCAACTGAGGTACTGGGGTCATCTCACTCGGGAGGGCCGGACAATCGGTGCTGGTCAGCTGCTGCAGCCCGACCAGCGAGAGCTGAAGCAGGGCGAGGCATCGCCTCACCTGGGAAGCGTGAGGGGGAAGGGAGTCCCTTTTCCTAGCCAGGGGAACTGAGACACACAACACCTGGAAAATCGGGTAACTCCCACCCCAATACTGCGCTGTAACACCGGCACACCGGAGATTATATCCCACACCTGGCCGGGAGGGTCCCACGCCCACGGAGCCTCTCTCCTTGCTAACACAGCAGTCTGCGGCAATCTAACGGCAAGGCAGCAGCGAGGCTGGGGGAGGGGCACCCGCCATCGCTGAGGCTTAAGTAGGTAAATAAAGCCGCTGGGAAGCTCGAACTGGGTGGAGCTCACAGCAGCTCAAGGAAACCTGCCTGTCTCTGTAGACTCCGCCTCTGGGGACAGGGCTCAGCTAAAGGAGCAGAAGCCTGTGAAACGCGAACGACTCTGTCTGACAGCTTTGAAGAGAGCAGTGGATCTCCCAACACGGAGGTTGAGATCTGAGAAGGGGCAGTCTGCCTGCTCAAGTGGGTCACTGACCCCTGAGTAGCCTAACTGGGAGACATCCCCCACTAGGGGCAGTCTGACACCCCACACCTCACAGGGTGGAGTACACCCCTGAGAGGAAGCTTCCAAAGCAAGAATCCGACAGGTGCACTCGCTGTTCAGCAATATTCTATCTTCTGCAACCTCTGCTGCTGATACCCAGGCAAACAGGGTCTGGAGTGGACCTCAAGCAATCTCCAACAGACCTATAGCTGAGGGTCCTGACAGTCAGAAGGAAA
>NC_045442.1:90104350-90121501 GCF_002776525.5 Piliocolobus tephrosceles | reverse complement strand
GGTATTGATGGAACGTACCTCAAAATAATAAGAGCTATTTATGACAAACCCACAGCTAATATCATACTGAATGGGCAAAAACTGGAAAAGTTCCCTTTGAAAACTGGCACAAGACAGGGATGCCCTCTCTCACCACTCCTATTCAACATAGTGTTGGAAGTTCTGGCTAGGGCAATCAGGCAAGAGAAAGAAATCAAGGGTATTCAGTTAGGAAAAGAAGAAGTCAAATTGTCCCTGTTTGCAGATGACATGATTGTATATTTAGAAAACCCCATTGTCTCAGCCCAAAATCTCCTTAAGCTGATAAGAAACTTCAGCAAAGTCTCAGGATACAAAATTAATGTGCAAAAATCACAAGCATTCTTATACACCAGTAACAGACAAGCAGAGAGCCAAATCAGGAATGAACTTCCATTCACAATTGCTTCAAAGAGAATAAAATACCTAGGAATCCAACTTACAAGGGATGTAAAGGACCTCTTCAAGGAGAACTACAAACCACTGCTCAGTGAAATCAAAGAGGACACAAACAAATGGAAGAACATACCATGCTCATGGATAGGCAGAATCAATATTGTGAAAATGGCCATACTGCCCAAGGTTATTTATAGATTCAATGCCATCCCCATCAAGCTACCAATGAGTTTCTTCACAGAATTGGAAAAAACTGCTTTAAAGTTCATATGGAACCAAAAAAGAGCCCGTATTGCCAAGACAATCCTAAGTCAAAAGGACAAAGCCGGAGGCGTCACGCTACCTGACTTCAAACTATACTACAAGGCTACAGTAACCAAAACAGCATGGTACTGGTACCAAAACAGAGATATAGACCAATGGAACAGAACGGAGCCTTCAGAAATAATGCCACACATCTACAACCATCTGATATTTGACAAACCTGAGAAAAACAAGAAATGGGGAAAGGATTCCCTATTTAATAAATGGTGCTGGGAAAATTGGCTAGCCATAAGTAGAAAGCTGAAACTGGATCCTTTGCTTACTCCTTATACGAAGATTAATTCAAGATGGATTAGAGACTTAATTGTTAGACCTAATACCATAAAAACCCTAGAAGAAAATCTAGGTAGTACCATTCAGGACATAGGCATGGGCAAGGACTTCATGTCTAAAACACCAAAAGCAACGGCAGCAAAAGCCAAAATTGACAAATGGGATCTCATTAAACTAAAGAGCTTCTGCACAGCAAAAGAAACTACCATCAGAGTGAACAGGCAACCTACAGAATGGGAGAAAATTTTTGCAATCTACTCATCTGACAAAGGGCTAATTTCCAGACTCTACAAAGAACTCAAACAAATATACAAGAAAAAAACAAAACAACCCCATCCAAAAGTGGGGAAAGGATATGAACAGACATTTCTCAAAAGAAGACATTCATACAGCCAACAGACACATGAAAAAATGCTCATCATCACTGGCCATCAGAGAAATGCAAATCAAAACCACAATGAGATACCATCTCACACCAGTTAGAATGGCAATCATTAAAAAATCAGGAAACAATAGGTGTTGGAGAGGATGTGGAGAAATAGGAACACTTTTACACTGTTGGTGGGATTGTAAACTAGTTCAACCATTATGGAAAACAGTATGGCGATTCCTCAAGGATCTAGAACTAGATGTACCATATGACCCAGCCATCCCACTACTGGGTATATACCCAAAGGATTATAAATTATGCTACTACAAAGACACATGCACACGTATGTTTATTGCGGCACTATTCACAATAGCAAAGACTTGGAATCAACCCAAATGTCCATCAGTGACAGACTGGATTAAGAAAATGTGGCACATATACACCATGGAATACTATGCAGCCATAAAAAAGGATGAGTTTGCGTCCTTTGTAGGGACATGGATGCAGCTGGAAACCATCATTCTTAGCAAACTATCACAAGAAGAGAAAACCAAACACCGCATGTTCTCACTCATAGGTGGGAACTGAACAATGAGCTCACTTGGACTCGGGAAGGGGAACATCACACACTGGGGCCTATCATGGGGAGGGGGGAGGGGGGAGGGATTGCATTGGGGAGTTATACCTGATATAAATGATGAATTGATGGGTGCTGACGAGTTGATGGGTGCAGCACACCAACATGGCACATGTATACATATGTAACCTGCACGTTATCCACATGTACCCTAGAACTTAAAGTATAATAAAAATAAAATAAAATAAAATAAAATAAAATAAAATAAAATAAAAAAAAAAAGAAAAATTATCACCCGCTTAAGAATCAGTCATTTATTGAAAGTACAGTTTTGCAGAGAAAAAAATAAAATAAAAAACATGTGTTCTACCTGCCTTTGTCCACTAGGATGAATAAAGTCTGTGAAACTATAAAACACACACATAGGACAATCTGTTTGTCCAACACAAACCAGACAAAAACCTGACACAAATACAAAAATTGTAGTTTTAAACAAGAGTGGTTCCTTCCGTAAAAGCAGAAACTGGTTATTTCTATTACAGTTAGAAAATAGGCAAAAGCCAAAACGACACTCCGGATGCTTGAATCTCCACTCCAGGAAAGATTCTGCCCTCCCCACAGCACAAGCTCCTGTGCCTCTCCACGCACGTGCATATCCTGCATACTGAATGCAGGAGAGGAAAAGACGTATGCATATCTAGGCATCTAATAAGACGGAACTGCAGGAAAAAGCTAATGAGAGAAAAACATCCACAAGGGAAGAAAAACAGATTTCTTAGCTACTGGGAGTGAGTGGCAGGGGAAACCAAATAATGCTCACATTTTATTAGTGGATTTAAAATAAGATTTTATTTATCAATGCAGGAAAGGAATATTTCCTCACTGTTGACTTTAGGTCATGACATGTAGACAAAAGGCTGAAATCTTGCATAGGTACCAGATAATCCTTTTTGGACACCTAAATATATACTCAGACAACACCATAAGTCCTAACACATGCTGTATAAAACACAAGAGTAAGCAAAACTGATGTTATGGCAGTTCAGGAAGGAATCCATGTAATTTCTAAGATGCTTTGCTAGTGTGTCTTCAGTTTGACTTTACTAGAGAATATTGCTGAAAGCCCTGAAAGGGTACACCAAATCTATCTTCAGGAATAGAACTTGAAAGTGATGATTTAATGGAACAGGATTAAATTCATCAGGAAAATCAGTTTTTGCACAATTCTATTACATGCTTTAACTTGAAAATAGATTTTGGATAAAATAAAGGGTGCAACTCTTAAGTGTCCAGCTTAATAAATTATCACAAAGATAAATTACCCATTAAGCCATTATCCATGTCTCAGGAAAACAGAACTTTATTTAAATCTCAAGAACTTCCCTGTGTTCTCTTCCAGGGACTATTGCCTTGTTCCAAATATAGCCAACACTTTGACTTATAAGACTATGTTGTTTTTTAAAAAATTTTCTATTCATAGAATGATATGGTTTGAGTTATTTGTAATTGACTTATTTCACCTATCATTATGTTTGTAAGATTCATTTAGATTATTACACATATTAGTTCATTCATTCTTCCTGCTGATGATAATCCATTATCATCATTATGAAATCCAAATCAATTTCCCGGTTCTAGTATAGATGATCATTTCAGTTATTTGCAGTCTGTCTTTTACAACTATAGCTTCTGTAAACATTTGTACATATCTGTTGATATTCTATTGCCTATACTCTGGAGTAAAATCTCTGGCCATAGGCTATGTGTATATGCAAATTCAATGAAAAATGTCAGAGTCTTATAAGTGAGTGTTCCAGTTTTGCTCTCTAGCCAACAGCTTATGCAGTTCTATCCACACCAAAACATTTTATCAACTACTCAGTGAAGTGTGTGAAAATCTCCAACTATGACTGCAGATTTGCCTCTCTTTTTATTTCTGAAAGTTCTGAGTTTCCATATTTTGTGACTATACTATTAGGAGCATGCAAATGTAGAATTATACATCTTCTTTTAGTTGATTATTTTAGCCTCATTAAAGTCCTTCTTGTCAATACTAGTTTATTCTTTCTGGTATACTTCGTAGCATATTAGTATAGCCACACCAGATTTCTTTTAAGTTAGCTTTTGCCTGATACATCTTTTTTCCATCATTTTGTTTTCCACAATGGATTTAAATGAACTCTTTATTATCGTTTTCTATTGACTACCTTTTCTGTGTTCCTTTTGCTCTCTTTCACGACCTTCTTTTAGATTTAGAACTTTTGATTTTTCCTTCCCGTCCCTCCACCTAGACATATATCTCTGAAGAACTCTTAGTATTTCAAGATTATACTTTCAGGGATCATTTCTATAGTTTGTTACTAGCATTTCTGTGTGCGTTTGGGATGCAAATGTGTTTAAAATTTGATTTCTTTTAGCCCTTTAACAGATGTTTTATGGCTAAAAGAAATATGTGAAGAGATAATTTTTTGAAACTGGTAAAACACATTAAGTCACAGATTTAAGAAGCATAAAGATCCTTGAGCAACATAAACACCAAAAAAAAAGCTTTTATATATATATATATATATATACACACACACACATACACGTATGTATGTGTGTGTGTACACACGCATACCTAACACACACACCTATCGAGATTTACATTAATATTTACTTTAATGAATTGACTCATGTGTTGTGACTCAGTGAAAAAGGTTAGCAAGTCTAAGCCTGAGATTTTCAGGGCAAGTCAGCAGGCTAAAGATGTAGAAAAGAGCTGATGTTGCAGCTTGAGTCTGGAGGCAGAATTTCCTCTTCCTCTGGGGACCTACAGCCTTCAGCCAATTGGATGATGCCTACCACATTATGGAAAGTAATCTGCTTTACTCCAAGTCTACTGATTTAACTGTTTACTGTATCTAAAAAATATCTTCACAGCAATATCTAGGTTGGTGGTGTCTGGCCAAATATATTGGCACTACAATCTAGCCAAGTTGACACATAAAATTAACTGTCACATATGATATATGTGATATATATGATATGGTGCAATTGCTCATAAATCAGATCAGAGTTATAGTTAAGAGAAGATACCCTGTTTCCACAATAAATTATTAGATTTTTCTAAAGTATTGCAATGGATACTTGCTAATGCTTATGGATTTTTGTTTTTGAATTTAGTTTCAGAGGTACATGTTCAGGTTTGTAATCTAGGTATTGTGTTTCCAAGAAATTCAACCTAACACACACACACACAATAAAGGTACTAATTATGCACTTCTATCCATTTATCTCAGCTAATTTGGATATGATACTAAGGAAGGTAAAAGTTGATGATAGATTCTTCACTGGTAAAAGCAGAAGTTAGTACTGAAGTAATGAACTATTAGATTTCTGTCAACACAATACTAAGTGTAGTACACTTTATCGACCTTAATGTTCATAAACTAGTTTATAAACTTTTTTCTCTCATAGAAAATTTGATATAACATAGAATGTTTCCATAAGAAATGCACTTGCCCCAAGTGATTTAATTAAGATATATGTGTTTTATGGCATAGGAACTGGAGAAATAATATTTACAGCTCAAAATAATTCCATAACAAACACTGAAAAGCACAAAAAATTTGATTTCCCACCATTAATGGGTCAATAATGCCAACTAGCTAAAAGAATCACTTTGCCATTAATTACATTCCTTGGATCTCCATGTTCACAGTTTTAGCATATTCTGTAACACCTAGAAATTCTCTTGTATTACTGATTCTCCTGTATTACTGATTACAGTGGATATCCCTTCAAATATAAATAAAAGTGTGTTTTTCCTACTTTTCAGCTTATTTTCCTTTATTTATTTTGTTAAGGATACTAACCAAGGATTTCTTCCCAATTCTAAATATGTTATTTATGGTTTTCAAAACTGCCTTTTTTTCAGAATGCTAAATTTTAAAAGGTAATTTATACTATTTCTCTGATCTTGCTGCCTTTTGCAACTATTTCCAAGTTAATGACTCCATCGAGTTTGTTAACATATTTGCCATTCTCTAATCCTGCCAGCAAATATGACTGCTGCGAATGCTGCAAATACGCAGGCATCCAGCCATGCCATTATCTCAGTTTATGAGCACAGCACTGCATGTTTAATACTAGTCAGTTTAATCTCACTAGTGTCCATGTATCACTTAACAACAGATACCTTCTGAGAAATGTGTTGTTAGGAGCTCTTGTTCTTGTGCAAATATCCTAGAATGCACTTACACAAACCTAGATGGTATAGCCTTCTACACATCTAGGCTATATGGTATAGCTTATAGCTCCTAGGGTACACATCTGTGCAGCATGTTACTGTACTGAATACTGTAGGCAATTGGAGTTCAATGGTGTTTCTGTATCTAAATGTAGGAAAGGTACAGTAAAAGTACATTATAAAAGCTCTGGTTGGGCATGGTGACTCATTCCTATAATCCCAGCCCTTTGGAAGGCTGAGGCAGATGGATCACTTGAGGTCAGGAATCCGAGACCAGCCTGGCAAACATGGTGAAATCCTATCACTACTAAAAATACAAAAATTAGGTGCACGTGGTGGCACGTGTCTATAATCCCAGCTACTCCTTGGGTGACAGAATGAGCTTCTGTCTCAAAAAAAGAAAAAAAACTCCATTATAATCCTATAGACCACCATAGTCCATGCAGTCCATCTCTGACTAAATATCAAATGTCATTTGTAGTATGCTATTGGCAAAATACTGCAAATATGCATAAACTAAGTTATTTTTGCAGAGAAATGCCAACTTGAAAAAGAGAACAAATAAATATATATTTGTGATATACATAATATAATGTAAATATACACTCAAGTTTACTTTACAAAGAGGTAACAACACAATGTCGAGATCAAATCTGCACATATCAATATTAACCTTGAAAAAGAATGGACTAAATCCCCCACTGAAAAGGCACAGACTTACAACTTAAACGAAGAACAAAGACCCAACTGTATGCTGTCTTCAAGAGACCCATCTCATATGCAAGGAAATGCACAGGCTCAGAGAAAAGAAATGGAGAAAGATTGATCAAGCAGGAATAGGAAGAGCTCCAGCCTCCAGCTCCCAATGTGAGCGACACAGAAGACGGGTGATTTCTGCATTTTCAAGTGAGGTACCAGGTTCATCTCACTGGGGTGTGTCGGACAGTCAATGCTGGTCCACAGGTGCAGCCCGACCAGCGAGAGCTGAAGCAGGGCAAGCTATCACCTCACCTGGGAAGAGCAAGGGGGAAGGGAATTCCTTTTCCTAGCCAAGAGAAATTGAGACACACAACACCTGGAAAATTGGGTAACTCCCACCCTGATACTGTGCTTTACCAAGGGTCTTAGCAAATGCACACCAGGAGATTATATCTCACACCTGGCCGAGAGGGTCCCATGCCCATGGAGCCTCCCTCATTGCTAGCACAGCAGTCTGAGATCTAACCGCAAGGTGGCAGCGAGGCTGGGAGAGGCGTGCCCACCATTGCTGAGGCTTAAGTAGGTAAACAAAGCAGCCAAGAAGCTCAAATTGGGTGGAGCCCCCCACAGCTCAAGAAGGCCTGCCTGCCTCTGTAGACTCCACCTCTGGGGACAGGGCATAGCTAAACAAAAAGCAGCAGAAACCTCTGCAGATGTAAAAGTCCCTGTCTGACAGCTTTGAAGATGACAGTGGTTCTCCCAGCACAGAGGCTGAGATCTGAGAATGGACAGATTGCCTGCTCAAGTGGGTCCCTGACCCCTGAGTAGCCTAACTGGGAGACATCCCCCACTTGTTGCAGACCGACACCTCACACCTCACACCTCACATGGCGGGGTACACCCTAGAGACGAAGCTTCCAGAGCCAGAATCAGACAGCAACACTCGCTGTTCAGCAATATTCTACCTTCTGCAGCCTCCACTGCTGATACCCAGGAAAACAGGGTCTGGAGTGGACCTCAAGAAAACTCCAACAGACCTGCAGCTGAGGGTCCTGACTGTTAGAAGGAAACTAACAAACAGAAAGGACACCCACACCAAAACCCCATCAGTACATCACCATCATCAAAGGCCAAAGGCAGATAAAACCACAAAGATGGGGAAAAAGCCGTGCAGAAAAGCTGGAAATTCAAAAAATCAGAGTGCATCTCCCCCTCCAAAGGAACGCATCTCATCACCAGCAATGGAAAAAAGCTGGACGGAGAATGACTTTGACGAGTTGAGAGAAGAAGGCTTCACTCGACCAAACTTCTCAGAGGTAAAGGAGAAACTATGTAACCAGTGCAAAGAAACTAAAAACATTGAAAAAAAGAATGGGTGAATGGATAACTAGAATAATCAATGCAGAGAAGACCTTAAAAGAACTGACAGAGATGAAAACCATGATACAAGAACTATGTGAAAAATGCACAAGCTTCAGTAACCAACTCGATCAACTGGAAGAAAGAGTATCAGTGATTGAAGATCAAATGAATGAAATGAAGTGAGAAGTTTAGAGTAAAAAGAAATGAACAAAGTTTCCAAGAAATATGGGATTATGTGAAAAGACCAAATCTACGTCTGATTGCTGTGCCTGAAAGTGATGGGGAAAATGGAACCAAGCTGGAAAACACTCTTCAGGATATCATTCAGGAGAACTTCCCCAACCTAGCATGGCAGGACAACATTCAAATTCAGGAGATACAGAGAATGCCACAAAGATACTCCTCGAGAAGAGCAACTCCAAGACACAAAATTGTCAGGTTCACCAAAGTTGAAATGAAGGAAAAAATCTTAAGGGCAGCCAGAGAAAAAGGTCGGGTTACGCACAAAGGGAAGCCCATCAGACTAACAGCAGATCCTCGGCAGAAACTCTACAAGCCAGAAGAGAGTGGGGGCCAATATTTAACGTTCTTAAAGAAAAGAATTTTAAGCCCAGAATTTCATATCCAGCCAAACTAAGTTTCATCAATGAAGGAGAAATAAAATCCTTTACAGAAAAGCAAATGCTTACAGATTTTGTCACCACCATGGCTGCCCTACAAGAGATCCTGAAGGAAGCACTAAATGTGGAAAGGAACGACCGGTACCAGCCATTGCAAAAACATGCCAAAATGTAAAGACCATCTATACTAGGAAGAAACTACATCAATTAATGAGCAAACTAACCAGTTACTATCATAATGACAGGATCAAGTTCACACATAACAATATTAACCTTAAATGTAAATGGACTAAATGCTCCAATTAAAAGACACAGACTGGCAAACTGGATAAAGAGTCAAGACCCATCAGTCTGCTGTATTCAGGAGACCCATCTCACATGCAGAGACACACATAGGCTCAAAATAAAGGGATGGAGGAAGATCTACCAAGCAAATGAAAAACAAAAAAGAGCAGGGGTTGCAATCCTAGTCTCTGATAAAACAGACTTTAAACCATCAAAGATCAAAAGAGACAAAGAAGGCCATTACATAATGGTAAAGGAATCAATTCAACAGGAAGAGCTAACTATCCTACATATATATGCACCCAATACAGGGGTACCCAGATTCATAAAGCAAGTCCTTAGAGACTTACAAAGAGACTTAGACTCCCATTCAATAATAATGGGAGACTTTAACACCCCACTGCCAACATTAGACAGATCAACGAGGCAGAAAGTTAACAAGGATATCCAGGAATTTAACTCAACTCTGCACCAAGAGGACCTAATTGGCATCTACAGAACTCTCCATCCCAAAGCAACAGAATACACATTCTTCTCAGCACCATAATGCACTTATTCCAAAATTGGTCACATAGCTGGAAGTAAAGCACTCCTCAGCAAATGTAAAAAAACAGAAATTATACCAATCTGTCTCTCAGACCACAGCGCAATCAAACTAGAACTCAGGACTAAGAAACTCAATCAAAACTGCTGAACTACAGAGAAATTGAACAACCTGCTCCTGAATGACTACTGGGTGCATAAAGAAATGAAGGCAGAAATAAAGATGTTCTTTGAAACCAAAGAGAACAAAGATAAAATGCACCAGAATCTCTGGGACACATTTAAAGCAGAGTGTAGAGGGAAATTTATTGCACTAAATGCCCACAAGAGAAAGCAGGGAAGATCTAAAATTGACACCGTAAAATCACAATTAAAAGAACTAGAGTAGCAAGAGCAAACACATTCAAAAGACAGTAGAAGGCAAGAAATAACTAAGATCAGAGCAGAACTGAAGGAGATGGGGTCACAAAAAATCCTCCAAAAAATCAATGAATCCCGGAGCTGGTTTTTTGAAAAGATCAACAAAATGGATAGATGGCTAGCAAGATTAATAAAGAAGAAAAGAGAGAAGAATCAAATAGACACAACGAAGGACTTCTTCAAGGAGAACTACAAACCACTGCTCAGTGAAATAAAAGAGGACACAAACAAATGGAAGAACATACCATGCTCATGGATAGGAAGAATCAATATGGTGAAAATGGCCATACTGCCCAAGGTAATTTATAGATTCAATGCCATCCCCATTAAGCTACCAATGACTTTCTTCACAGAATTGGAAGAAACTGATTTAAAGTTCATATGGAGCCAAAAAAGACCCCGCATTGCCAAGTCAATCCTAAGCCAAAAGAACAAAGCTGGAGGCATCACATTACCTGACTTCAAACTATACTACAGGCTACAGTAAGCAAAACAGCATGGCACTGGTACCAAAACAGAGATATAGACCAATGGAACAGAACAGAGTCCTCAGAAATAATACCATACATCTACAGCCATCTGATCTTTTGACAAACCTGAGAGAAACAACAAATGGGGAAAGGATTCCCTATTTAATAAATGGTGCTGGGAAAATTGGCTAGCCATAAGTAGAAAGCTGAAACTGGATCCTTTCCTTATTCCTTATAAGAAAATTAATTCAAGGTGGATTAGACACTTAAATGTCAGACCTAAAACCATAAAAACCCGAGAAGAAAACCTAGGTAATACCATTCAGGACATAGGCATGAGCAAGGACTTCATGTCTAAAACACCAAAAGCAATGACAACAAAAGCCAAAATTGACAAATGAGATCTAATTAAACTAAAGAGTTTCTGCACAGCAAAAGAAACTACCATCAGAGTGAACAGGCAACCTACAGAATGGGAGAAAATTTTTGCAATCTACGCATCTGACAAAGAGCTAATATCCAGAACCTACAAAGAACTCAATCAAATTTACAAGGAAAAAAACAACGCCATCAAAAAGTGGGCAAAGGATATGAACAGACATTTTTCAAAAGAAGACATTCATACAGCCAACAGACACATGAAAAAATGCTCATCATCACTCGCCATCAGAGAAATGCAACACAAAACTACAATGAGATACCATCTCACACCAGTTAGAATGGCAATCATTAAAAAGTCAGGAAACAGCAGGTGCTGGAGAGGATGTGGAGAAATAGGAACACTTTTACACTGTTGGTGGGGCTGTAAACTAGTTCAACTATTGTGGAAAACAGTGTGGCAATTCCTCAAGGATCTTGAACTAAAATACCATTTGACCCAGCCATCCCATTACTGGGTATATACCCAAAGGATTGTAAATCATGCTGCTATAAAGACACATGCACATGTATGTTTATTGCGGCACTATTCACAGTAGTAAAGACTTGGAATCAACCTAAATGTCCATCAGTGACAGACTGGATTAACAAAATGTGGCACATGTACACCATGGAATACTATGCAGCCATAAAAAAGGATGAGTTTGTGTCCTTTGTAGGGACATGGATACAGCCGGAAATCATAATTCTCAGCAAACTATTGCAAGAACAGAAAACCAAACACTGCATGTTCTCACTCATAGGTGGGAATTGAACAATGAGATCACTTGGACATAGGAAGAGGAACATCACACACTGGGGCCTATTGTGGGGAGGGTCGAGGGGGAGGGTTAGCATTAGGAGATATACCTAATGTAAATGATGATTTAATGGGTGCAGCACACCAACATGGCACATGTATACATATGTAAAAAACCTGCACATTGTGCACACGTACCCTAGAACTTAAAGTATAATGGAAAATAAAGATTTATCAAGCAAATAGAAAACAAAAAAGAGCAGAAGTTACTATTCTTATTTCAGACAAAAGAGACTTTAACAATGATCAAAAAGATAAAGAAGGGCATTTCATAATAATAAGAGGTTCGATTCATTGAGAAGACTTAACTATCCTAAATATATGTATACCCAAAACTGGAGCACCCAGATTCATGACACAAGTTCCTAGAGACTTATGAAGAGACTTAGATAACCACACAATAATACTGTGAGACTTTAAAACCCCACTGAAAGTACTGGACAATTTACCAAGGCAGAATACTCACAAAGGTATTTAGCACTTAAACTTGACACTTAACTAAATGGACCTAACAGTCATCTACAGAACACTCCAGCCAGTAAAAACAGAATACACTATCTGTACATCACACATACTCTACAACTGACCACCACATGCTTGGCCATAAGGCAATTCTCAGCATATTCTAAAGAATCAAACTCATACCAACCATACTATCAGAACACAGTGCAATTAAAATAGAAATCAATACCAAGAAGATCTCTCAAAAACATACAATTTAATAAAAACTGAATAAGCTGCTCCTGGATGACTTTTGGGTAAAGAATAAAATTAAGGATAAAATCAAGAAATTAAGTGAAACTAATAGAGACAAATATACAACATACCTAAATCACTGGGAAACTGCTAAAAACAAGTGTAAAAGGGAATGTTGACAGCGCTAAACACCCACATTAAAAAAGTTAGAAAGATATCAAATTAACAACCTGATATTGCATCTTTTTATTATTTATTTATTTATTTATTTATTTATTTTTGTGACAGGGTATCACTCTGTTGCCCAGGCTGGAGTGCAATGATGCAATCTCAGCTCACTGTAACCTCTGTCTCCCAAGTTCAAGCAATTCTCCTGTCTCAGCCACCTGAGTAGCTGGGACTACAAGTGTGTGCCACCATGTCCACATAATTTTTGTATTTTTAGGTGAGATGAGGTTTCACTATATTGGTCAGACTGGTCTTGAACTCCTGACCTCAGGTGATCCACCTGCCTTGGCCTCCCAAAGTGCTGGGATTACAGGCATGAGTCATTGCACCTGGCAATATATAGAGGAATCAGACATGTAACCGCAAATCAACTCCAAAGACAGAAGACAAGAAATATCAAGGCTGAAATCAACGAAATGGAGATTTTAAAAAACTATACAAAATTCCAATTAAACTGATTTTTGACAGAACAAATAAGATTGAGAGACTGCTAATTAAAGAAAAAAAATGATCTTCCTAAACACAATAAAAATGACTAAGAAAATATTATCACTGATGCCACAGAAATACATGAAACCATTACAGACTATTATGAACACCTCCATTCACACAAACTAGAAAACATAGAAGAAATGGATAAATTCCTGGAAACATACAACCTTCCAGAATTAAATCAGGAAGAAATTAAAACCCTAAACAGACGAACACTGAGTTCTGAAATTGAATCAATAATTTAAAGAAAGCTTCCCAGTAAAAACTCTCAACCAGTTGGATTTACAACTAAATTCTACCAGACATATAAAAAAGAGTTGGTACCAGCTGTACTGAAACTATTCCAAAAAAATGAGGAGGAGGGACTTCATCCTAACTCATTCTATGAGGTCAGCATCATCCTGACACCAAAATCTACCAGAGATAGAACAAAAAAGAAAATATCAGGCCAATATCCCTGATGAACACAGATGCAAAAATCCTCAAAAAAGTTAGCAAACTGAATCCAGCTGTCCATCAGAAAAGTTAATTCACCATGATCCAGGTAGGCTTTATTCCTGGGATGCATGGTTATTTCAACATAAAAAATTAAATGTTATTCATCACATGAACAGAGCTAAGATACAAATAACCACATGATCTCTCAGGAGATTTATTAAGATTAATGCAGTAAAGGCTTTCAATAAAATTTAACATCCCTTTACGTTAAACACCCTCAAAAACTAGGTATCAAAACTACATACCTCAAGACAATAACAGCCATCTACAACAAATCCACAGTCAACATCATAATGAAAGGGCAAAAACTTGAAACATTCCTTTTGAGAACCAGAACAAAACAAGAATACCTACTCTCACGACTTCTATTAAATATAATAATGAAAGTCCTAGCCAGAGCAATCAGGCAGGGGAAAGAAATAAAAGGCATCCAAACACGAAGACAGGAAGTCAAACAATTTCACTTCACAAATGATATCATTCTACACTCAGAAAAGCCCACAGTCTCTGCCCAAAGGCTCCTAGACCTGAAAAAGAACTTCAGCAAAGGTTCAGCGTACAAAATAAACATATGAAAATCAGTAACATTTCTATACACCAATAACATCCAATCAAAAATACAATTATATTTGCAATAGCCACACAAAGAATAAAATACCTGGAAACACAGCTAACCAGGGAGGTGAAAGAGCTCTACATGTAGAATTACAAACCATTGTTAAAAAAATTAGAGATGACAAAAACAGAAAAACATTCCATGCTCATGGATCGAAGAATCAATACTGCTAAAATGGCCATACTACCAAAAGAAATTTACTTTTGAATTCAATGTTATTCCTATCAAACTACCAACAACATTTTTAACAGAATTTTTTTAAATGAAAAAACTTATTTGAAACCAACAAACAAAAAGAACATGAATATTCAAAGCTATTCTATACAAAGGAAGAAAGCTGGAGTCATCATACTACCCAATTTCAAACTATACTACAAGGCTACAATACCTAAAAGAGCATGGGTACTGGTACAAAAATAGACATATAGACCAATGGAACAGGCTAGAGAACCCAGAAATAAAGCCACACAACTAAAACCATCTGATCTTTCACAAAGCCAACAATAAGGAAAGGACTCCCCTTTCAATAGTGCTGGGATAACTGGTTAGTCATATGCAGAAGGTTGAAGTTGGACCACTTTGTTATGTCACATACAAAAATTAACTCAAGATGGATTAGGGGGGCAGAGCAAGATGGCCGAATAGGAACAGCTCCAGTCTCCAGCTCCCAGCGTAAGCGACACAGAAGACAAGTGATTTCTGCATTTTCAACTGACGTACTGGGTTTATCTCACTAGGGAGTGCCGGCTGTTGCAGCCCGACTAGCCAGAGCTGAAGCAGGGCGAGGCATCGCCTCACCTGGGAAGCGCAAGGGGGAAGGGAATGCCTTTTCCTAGCTGGGGGAACTGAGACACACAACACCTGGAAAATAAGGTAACTCCCACCCCAATACTGCACTTTAAGCAAACGAGCACATCAGGAGATTATATCCCACACCAGGCCAGGAGGGTCCCACGCCCACGGAGCCTTTCTCATTGCTAGCACAGCAGTCTGTGATCTAACTGCAAGGCAGCAGTGAGGCTGGGGGAGGGGCGCCTGCCATTGCTGAGGCTTAAGTAGGTAAACAAAGCCCTGGGAAGATCGAACTGGGTGGAGCTCACAGCAGCTCAAGAAGGCCTGGAAGTCTCTGTAGACTCCACCTCTGGGGACAGGGCACAGCTAAACAACAACAACAACAACAAAAAAGCAGCAGAAACCACTGCAGATGCAAACAACTCTGTCTGACAGCTTTGAAGAGAGCAGTGGATCTCCCAACATGGAAGCTGAGATCTGAGAATGGACAGACGGCCTGCTCAAGTGGGTCCCTGACCTCTGAGTAGCCTAAATGGGAGACATCCTCACTAGGGGCAGACTGACACCCCACACCTCACACGGTGGAGTACACCTCTGAGAGGAAGCTTCCAAAGCAAGAATCAGAGAGGTACACTTGCTGTTCAGCAGTATTCTATCTTCTGCAGCTTCTGCTACTGACACCCAGGCAAACAGGGTCTGAAGTGGACCTCAAGCAATCTCCAACAGACCTACAGCTGAGGGTCCTGACTGTTAGAAGGAAAACTAACAAACAGGAAGGACACCCACACCAAAACCCCATCAGTACGTCACCATCATCAACGACCAGAGGCAGATAAAAGCCACAAAGATGGGGAAAAAGCAGGGCAGAAAAGGTGGAAATTCAAAAAATAAGAGCACATCTCCCCCCCAAAGGAATGCAGCTCATCGCCAGCAACAGATCAAAGCTGGACGGAGAATGACTGACGAGATGAGAGAAGAAAGCTTCAGTCCATCAAACTTCTCAGAGCTAAAGGAGGAATTACGTACCCAGCGCAAAGAAACTAAAAATCTTGAGAAAAGAGTGGAAGAATTGATAACCAGAATAATTAATGCAGAGAAGGCCATAAACGAACTGACAGACATGAAAACCATGACACGAGAAATACGTGACAAATGCACAAGCTTCAGTAACTAACTCAATCAACTGGAAGAAAGAGTATCAGCGATTGAGGATCAAATGAATGAAATGAAGCGAGAAGAGAAGTCTAAAGAAAAAAGAAAAAGAAATGAACAAAGCCTGCAAGAAGTATGGGATTATGTAAAAAAGAACAAATCTACATCTGATTGGGGTGCCTGAAAGAGAGGGAGAAAATGGAACGAAGTTGGAAAACACTCTTCAGGATATCATCCAGGAGAACTTCCCCGACCTAGTAGGGCAGGCCAACATTCAAATTCAGGAAATACAGAGAATGCCACAAAGATACTCCTCGAGAAGAGCAACTCCAAGACACATAATTGCCAGATTCACCAAAGTTGAAATGAAGGAAAAAATCTTAAGGGCAGCCAGAGAGAAAGGTCAGGTTACCCAAAAAGGGAAGCCCATCAGACTAACAGCAGATCTCTCAGCAGAAACACTACAAGCCAGAAGAGAGTGGGGGCCAATATTCCACATTCTTAAAGAAAAGAATTTTCAATCCAGAATTTCATATCCAGCCAAACTAAGTTTCATCAATGAAGGAGAAATAAAATCCTTTACAAATAAGCAAATGCTTAGAGATTTTGTCACCACCAGGCCTGCCTTACAAGAGACCCTGAAGGAAGCCCTAAACATGGAAAGGAACAACAGGTACCAGCCATTGCAAAAACATGCCAAAATGTAAAGACCATCGAGCCTAGGAAGAAACTGCACCAACTAACGAGCAAAATAACCAGTTAATACCATAATGGCAGGATCAAGTTCACACATAACAATATAAAGCTTAAATGTAAATGGACTAAATGCTCCAATTAAAAGACACAGACTGG
>NC_045442.1:90005017-90099350 GCF_002776525.5 Piliocolobus tephrosceles | reverse complement strand
TAAAGACACATGCACATGTATGTTTATTGCGGCACTATTCACAGTAGCAAAGACTTGGAATCAACCCAAATGTCCATCAGTGACAGACTGGATTAAGGAAATGTGGCACATATACACCATGGAATACTATGCAGCCATAAAAAAGGATGAGTTTGTGTCCTTTGTAGGGACATGGATGCAGCTGGAAACCATCATTCTCAGCAAACTATCGCAAGAACAGAAAACCAAACACCGCATGTTCTCACTCATAGGTGGGAACTGAACAATGAGATAACTTGGACACAGGAAGGGGAACATCACACACTGGGGCCTATCACGGGGAGGGGGGAGGGGGGAGGGATTGCATTGGGAGTTATATCTGATGTAAATGACAAGTTGATGGGTGCTGACGAGTTGATGGGTGCAGCACACCAACATGGCACAAGTGTAAATATGTAACAAACCTGCACGTTATGCACATGTACCCTAGAACTTAAAGTATAAAAAAAAAAAGATGGATTAAAGACTTAAATGTAGTATCTAAAAGTGTAAAAACCCTAGAAGAAAACCTAGGAAATGCCATGCTGTACATTGGCCCTGGCAAAGAATTCATGACAAGGCTCTAAAAGCAATTGAAATACCACCACCACAAAATTGACAAGTGAGACCTAATTAAGCTAAAGAGCTTCTGCACCACAAGAGAAACTACAAACAGTCAATACACAACCTACAGAATGCGAGAAAAAACTTGCAAACTATGTATCCAGCAAAGCTTTAATATCTACAATCTATGAAAGAAGTAATTCAACAAGTAAAAAACAAACAACCTTATTTAAAAATGAAAAAAGAACATTAACATACACTTCCCAAAAGAAGACACGCATGCATCCAACAAGCATATAAACATGTGCAATATCAGTAACTATTAAAAAATGCAAATTGAAACCATGAGATACCATCTCCCATCAGTCATAATAGGCAAATTAAAAAGGCAAAGAATAATAGATGCTGGTGGGTAGTGAATAGAAAAAGCTTATACACTGCCAGTGGGAATGTGAATTTTTCCTGCCACTGTGGAAAGTAACCTGAAGATTTTTCAAAGAATTTAAAATCAAACTTTCATTTGACCCAGCAATCCCATTATGTGGTATACACCCCCAAAAGAGAAATTATTCAACTGTAAAGACACATGCATACTTATGTTCATACATATATATATATATATATTCATATATATGTATATATATACACACACACACGATGATGTACACATAAATATATATAATGAAATAGTATTCAGTCACAAAAAAGATAAAACTCTGTCCTTTGCAGCAAACCTGGAGGACATTAAGTGAAAAATGCCAGCCATAAAGAAATAAATACTGCACATTCTCACTAATATATAGAATCTAACACAATTGGTATCATTGAAGTAGAGAGTAAAATGGTGGTTACTAGAAATTACGGTGTGTAAGAGAGTACAAAGTTAGGAGAAAATGGTCAGTGGACAGTAAGTTACAGATAACTAGGAGGAATATATTCAAGTGCAAAGTAGGGTGACTATGGTGAACAATTTTGTATTAAATATTTCAAATGGCTAGCAAAGAAAATTTTGAATGTTCTCACCACAAAAAAAAAATAAATGAACGAGCTGTTAGACATTATAAATCCCATAATTTATTACCCATATAAACATGTATCTAAAGCCAACACTGTACTCCATCTATATGTAAAATTATTGTGTCAATGACAAACAAAATTAAAGGCCAGGCACAATGGCTCCCACCTGTAATCCCAGCAATTTGGGAGGCTGAGGCGGGCAGATCACCTGAGGCCTGGTGTTCGAGACCAGCCTGGCCAACATTGTGAAACCCCATCTCTACTAAAAATTCAAAAATTAGCCAGGCATGGTGGTAGGCACCTATAATCCCAGCTACTCGGGAGGCTGAAGCATGAGAATTGCTTCTCATGGTGGGAGGCGGAGGTTGCAGTGAGCCATAATCATGCCACTGCAGCCAGCCTGGGTGATAGAGTGAAACTCTGTCCCAAAAAAGATTAAGAGGAAAAATGAGGTCATAAACTAACCATCTGCCCCCAAATTGTATGGAAAGACATACAAATAAAGATAATGACAACTCACCAGAAGAGAAACTCATAAGAAAAAACTTCAGTAGCAATTAGTACTATGGTAGAAAACCTACGCTGTAATTGAGGAATTGCTGAAGCCTGAGAGTGGACAAGTTTGAGAGTGAAAATCTCCATGGAGGCCAGTCTTAGTTCCTTCTCACTTTTGAGAGTTTTATTTTCGGAAGTCTTACTAGATTCTCACAGTAGAGCTAGAAATTTCTCATGTTTCTGGCATAGGGAAAGGAAATGTACCTTTCTAAAAGCCACCCAGAGCATTCTGTTCTTTTTACCAAGCTCTGCCATTAATCTATTTTAGCAAAGCCTAACCTACTGGGGTTTTGTCAGAGTTTATATGATCTGAGGTAAGGGAAATACCCATCACCAAACTGCTGTAGTATTCAGTTGGGAAGAAGAGAAATATTCAATTTCAGACCACATGAGCCCTTCATGTGAGCGAAGGGACATACGCAATTCCCATTCTCTCTAGCCTTCCTGTTAAACTTAAGGGGGTTGGAAATGTGAAGCATTTTTAAAGATAACACAGAAGCACAGACTCACTAAAAGACACAAAACTCACAGTGGTTGAAATGGGCATATCCTTCTGTTCTCAATAAACGCACCTGAACAAATTGATGGGAGCAGAGGCAATAAGCAATCTACGTTTTCCTCCCCGTGTCTCATGCTGTGTGGCATAGATAGATGTGTCCTCTGGAGGACAGAGGAATTTTCCTGTTTCTCTAAAAGAAGTAAGATTTTTCTGACTCCCAAAGTAATTTTGATCTAGTTTAGTTCTGAAAACTAGAATCCACTAAGGAACATATATGAAGAACACTACAAATCACCTGTAGGGAACCCACAGGGACACATTAGGAAATGTGACATTGTGTTGTACTAATTTTGAAGGCTGGATTATTGGGAGTTGTATTTTGTTGACAAGTTCTGAGAACATACAATCTTCTAGGCAGAAGCTGCATAGAAAAATGAGCTTTGACATTAAAATGTTTGGAACCCAGATGGTACAACAAAAGTTTCAAAATTGTACACTCTATACAGCATGACTGTGGATGTGTTGATGTTTTATATGTGTATTATTTGATGTGGAAATGAGGAGGCTGGATTATCCAGAATGTATATGAGATAATCAGAGTTAACCATGAACTGGGTAAAATTAAAATCATGTTGGTGATCATTTGGAACACTAAACAACAAACACTGATAGTGTGAGATCTATTGTTTTTTTCCAGATACATGAAATACGTTTCTTCATATTAAGATGAACACGTTTTCCACTTCTGTTATGCTTTAAAATGCCTTTTTTTCCCCAAGCTTCCATTGGACTTTCACTCAACACCTTTTTCCTTTTCTTTAACATTCCTTCAGAATCACAAATCTAAGCACCATGACCTGATCAGCTGTCACTCCACCTTCATTCATGCAGTGATGTTTCTCACTGTGGTGGATGGTTGGCCTCCAGATAGGCTTGAATCACTGCACTTAGGAGTAAGTTCAAACATAAGTCCTTGTTCTACATAAACAGAGTGAGGATGGGCCTATGTATCTGTAACACCTGTCTCCTGAGTGTACACCAAGCCAGCACCATCAGCCCCAGCAACTGCTTGTTGGCAAGACTTAAACAGAAATTCACAAATAACTTCATCACTGTCATCTCTCTTTTTTTTTTTTTTTTTTTTTTTGGTCAGTTAATTTGTCTTTCAGTAGTAACATAATATTCTTCATTGTGGCTTCTTCTAATGTGACCCAGACCAGTCTACTTAAGATCAGCAAATACTGTTCACTTTCTCCAATGAAGTCCTTTTCTCACTCTGACATTATCTGGGGATATCTTCATTATAGGAATTACACTGCATTCAATCGCACACATGGTGACCCTTTTGTCCAGGCATCAGAGGCAATTCCAGCACCAGCATTTCTCTAAGAGTCTTCCCAGAGAAAAGGGCCATTCAGACCATCCTGCTGTTAGTGAGCTACTTCGTGTGCTGGGTGGACCTCATCATACCATGCTCTTCAACCCTGCTCTGGACATATAACCCAGTCATCCTGAGTGTGCAGAACCTTGTGGGCCATGTCTATGCCACTGTTGTTCCACTGATACAAATCAGCTGATAAAAGGAGGGTTGACATTCTCCAAAATATGCAAAGAGCTATTAAGTTTCAACAAGTTAGCAATGGAAAACATTTCTAAAAAATAGTCTTCTCCTATAAATTGTTCAAGCAGCCCTGGAGTTCTTTTTATCTTATTTAATAAAATACATGGAATCACACTTAAATTAATATTTATATGCTTTCAAAACTGATGCATCCAAGGACCATATAATTTCTTTAGTTCAATGTCCACCATGAGTTGACATTTCCGTATCAAGTCTCTTATATTTTTATTTTCACTTTATCTTGGTAGAAGAAAATGTTTCTCTTGAAGAATACTCTTAACAATCTTTTATTGGTGATCAAATCTCTCAAAGATTTTACTTCTGAAAAAATTTATTTTACTCTTATTTATGAAAGGTACTTTAGCGAAATATCCAATTTTAGCTATTATACTAAGCTTGTTCATTAGAACTTTCCTGACTGGAAATAATGAACTTCCCTGAATGGAAACAATATATCCATTTGGATTTTACATTTAATCTATAATTTATTTTAAAGGGTTTAAAATGAAATTTAAATGTAATTAGATAATACATGGTTACACAATATTTTCCCACATTTACTGGGTTATACTTGACAAATAAAAACTGTATATATTTAAGTTATACAATGTGATGTTTATAAATATGTAAATATAGTAAAATTCTTGCCACAATTAAGCTAAATAACATATTCATCACTTCCCATACTACACTGTTGGTGTAGTGAGAATATTTGAGATCTTCTTTATTAATAAAATTTACTTATACATTAACTATAGCCTCCATGCTGTACAATAGGTCTCCAGTACTTACTCATCTTATAAAACAGGTTTGTACCATTTGAACAATATCTGATTCTCCCAAGACACAACCCTTGGTCACTACCATTCTACTGTTTGTAACTATAATCCAAACCCTTTTTTAGACTCCACATATAATTGAGATAATGCAGTGTTCATCTCTCTGTATCTGGCTTATTTCACTTAGCCTAATGACCTCAAGACGATCCATGTAGTTGCAAATGGCAAGGCTTTTTTCAAGGCCTGAACTGTGTGACACACACACATGCACACGAACAGGCACACACACTCGCACATACATATATAAATGTATCTGTAAAATTTCCTTTTTGTTGTTGCTGTTAGATACAACAGGCTGAAGTGCAGTGGCATGATTATAACTCACTGTAACCTCTGAATCCTGGGTTCAAATTCTTCTTCCACATCAGCCTCCAAAGTAACAAAGGCAGCAGGGATACACCACTATGCCTGGCTAATTTGTAGGGACATGGTCTTACTATGTTACCCAGGCTGATCTTGAACTCCTGGCCTCAAGTAATCATACTGCTGAGGCAATACAAAGCACTGAGATTACAGGCTTGAGCCACCAGGCTTAGCTATATAACATTTTATTAACTTATGTGTTAATGGATATTTAGGTTGTTAATAATGTTAATATCTATTGTTAATAATGCTTTAATAAACATAGGATTGAAAATATATCTTCAAGACAGTGATTTTATGTTCTTTGGATATTTACTTAGATGGGAGATTGATGAATCATGAGATAGTTTTCTTTTTTATTATTTGATGAACCTCCATGCTGTTTTCCATAATGGCTTTACCACTTACGTTCCCAGTGATAGTGTACAAAGGTCCCTTTTCTCTACATTCTTGACAACATTTACTTTCTTTTGAATTTTTCATAAATATCATCTTAATATGTGCTTGAATGCGACCTCAATGTGGTTTTGATTTGCATTTTTCCCATAATTACTAATGGCTTCTTTAAAAAACCACCTATTTAGTTTTTTGGCTACTTTTTAAAAACTGTGTCACTTTTTGTTACTTTTCTTTTGGGGGGGTTAAGTTTTATGAGTTTCTTGCAGATTTTGAATACTAGAACTTTATCTGATATTTGGTGTACAGTATTTTTCTCCAATTCTGTAGATAGCCTTTTAATGTCACTGACTGTCTTTTGTTATGCAGTAGAAACTTTTTAGTTTGATGTAGTACCACTTTTTTTTCCTGTGCTTTTGGTGCCAAATATGAAAAAAATTATTGCTAGGACCAATGCCAAAGAATTTTCCTGAGTGTTGTCTTCTAGAAGATTTTTGGTTTCAAGTCCAATGTCTAAATCTTTAATATATTCTAAATTAATTTTACTATGCTGTAAAGATTGGGTGCAATTTGTTTTCCAATGTGGATATCACATTTTCCCATCACCATTTATTGAAGAGTTTATTCCTTCTCCATTTTGTATCTGTATGCCTTTGTTGAAAATTCATTGACCGTATACAGATAGATACATGTGATATATAATCTGAGCACTCTATTCTGTTCCAGTGGTCTATGTGTTTGTGTTTATGTCAGTATTTTGCAGTTTTGATGACTATAGCTTTGCTATATAACTTGAAATTAGGCAGTGTAATGCTTCTAGCTTTGTCCGTCTTGCTCAAAATTGCTTTGGCTATTTGAGGTCTTTTATATTTCCAAACTGTAGGTTTTTAAAATTTTTGTTGAAAATGCTATTGGAATTTGATAGCGATTGCTTTAAATAATACACCAATTTGAGTAGTATGTTTAAATATTAATTCTTCTAATCTATGAACACTAAGTATTTTTGTCTTTTCTTAATTGCCTCCATTAATATTTTACAGTTTTGTTGTACAAACCTTTTACCTTCTTTATTATATATATTCCTAAGTATTAGGTTGGTGCAAGTGTAATTGTGGTTTTTGCCATTACCAACCTAATGCTTTACTCTTTTTGTTGTTATGGTAAATGTAACTGTCTTCTTGATTTTTCCCAGATATTTATTGTCAAGGTATAAAAATGCAATTGATTTTTTGTACATTGATATAGTTGTATCCCGCAAACTTATTAAAAGTTATTAAATTGTGTAGATATTATTAGGGTTGTGAAGATAAAGGACACATAGGCCCATTTCAAGTCAGCACATAAACATAGAAGGACGATTAACAGTGTAAGCTTGTAGCTTATGGTAAATGTTGATTGGAACAGACAATAAATTATGGAGTACTTCAGAGGACACTAAGCTTGGATGGGATCGTAGGAGTTTTACAGGTCAATGCCACTCCATCTATTGGCTGATTGTCATTAGGTTAATAAATGAACAACAACAAAGTTAACATGTATCAGTAAAAGTTAAAATCATTTTGTTGAATATCCATCATGTCTGTGCCACTGTAGTGTACTAGGTGCCTTACAACACTTATGAGTCCTCTCCTTACAAAATGCTTTTCACAAAATATGAATCTCCAAAGTCAATGGCATGAATAGTTGTGGTCCAGACATATAATGTTTGTTTTTAAAATCTTTATACAGCCTTGCATCCTTTTTCCTTTTCCTCCTCTTACCATTTTAAAATGTGCTATGATTTTTATCTAAGACTAACCTGTGTAATGTTGCTATATGCCAGTATTCAACTACTGTGTTTGATGAATCATAAAATGGTGTGGAATTCCAATTAGTGTTCTTTTTAAATAAAATGCTATTTATGAATGCATCGAGCAAAATGCTTATAATTTGTGTATTCACAAAATATTAGTTTTCTGTGGATCTAACAAATAATGTGAAAATCCAAAATGAATATAAAATATTAGCTAATATGTATGTCAAAATATTATACAAGTATAAAAACTATGATATGGTATTATTACTTTCATATATGTAAAAAATTAGTAACTTTTAGTCAACGTAATCTTTATATCTAAACTTGTATTAATTCATTTAAGAGTTAATACAGTATCCTAAAGTCATCAAATATTTAAAAACAAAATATATTCTGACTTAGAATATATGTAAAATTAATTATTTTCAGCTGAGCGCAGTGACTCTTGCCTGTAATTCCAGCACTTTGGGAGGCCGACCAATTGCTTGAGGTCAGGAGTTTGAGACCAGCCTCGCCAAAACTCTGTCTCTACTAAAAACACAAAAGTTAGCCAGGCTTGAGGGAGCATGCCTGTAATCCCAACTACTCTGGAGGCTGAGGCAGGAGAATCACTGAACCCCAGAGGCAGAGGTTGCATTGAGCCAGGATCACACCTCTGCACCCCACCCTGGGTGACAGTGAGAATCCATGTCAAAATAATAATAATAGTAACTATTTTCTGTGAGTCCCAAATAAAATAGCATTACAGAACACTGAATAATTTTGAGTTTGGTTTTCTTGGTTTTATTTTGTTTTAAATTTAGTTTTGTTCACCTTGACCAGTGTGCCTGTTTAGGAGCACCAGAGTTTTCACTTTTAGGCTCAAGATTTTAAAACTTTAATGTGGCAATTTCTCTGATTTTTTTATAGTTATTTCTCAGGTTACAAGTTAAAATAAAATTTCTATTTTACTAAAGTCCTTGGTTTATTAATGATTTCATGAGTTAATATATAATTTAATGAGTAATAAGGGATGCTATAAAATTTCAGAAAACAACACTAAATAACTTATTCATAGAACCAAACACCACCTGTTTCCCAAACATGTATTAAAATAAATCAATAATTTTTAAAAATAACTAAAAATAAAATAAAAATGAAAAAAATATATATCCAGGTTTTAAAAACTGTATTTCAGTTAAACAACAAATACTTTTTGGAGGCTGTCAACTCTACTACAAAATTATTTGCTGTTTATTATAATTAATAAGACAGATACAAAATAATTTTTAAAAATGAAGAATAGTAAGTAAAAAAAATAGATTTTAACAAATACTGGTATATTGGCGAAGGCTGGACCCAGTGGCTGTTTTCCAAAGTGGTTACACCAGTTGGGTGTGGTGGCACACACCTATAATCCCAGCACTTCCAGAGGCCAAAGCAGGCAGACCACTTTAGCTCAGAAGTTTGACCTGGTTTACATGGCAAAACTCTATCTCTACCAAAAAATGTAAAAATCAGCCACATATAATGGCATACACCTATAAGTCCCAGCTACTTGGGAGGCTGAGGTGAGAGGATCATTGTGCCAGGGAGGTCACAGCTGCACTGGCCATGTTCATGCCACTGCACTCCAGCCTGAGTGACAAAGAAAGATTTTGTCTCAAAAAAAAAAAAGTTGCTGCATAGTATTCCATGGTGGATATGTGCCACATTTTCTTAATCCAGTCTGTCACTGATGAACATTTGGGTTGATTCCAAGTCTTTGCTATTGTGAATAGTGCCGCAATAAACATACGTGTACATGTGTCTTTATGTAACAAACCTGCACGTTTTGCATATGTACCCTAGAACTTAAAGTATAATAAAAAAAAAAGTTGGTGACAATGAGGAAGAATTGGAATCCACATACATTACTGGTGGGAACATAAAATGGTGTCATTAACTTGGGTGTTTCTTTCCTTGTCATTTGATTTTTTAAAAAACCAAGATATTGTCTACCTATGTTGCCCAGGCTGGTCCTGAAGTCCTGGGCTAAAGGAATCCTCCAAAGTCAGCCTCCCAAATAACTGAGATTAAAGGTGTGAGCCACCAAGCCTGACTGGTGTAACCACTTTGAAAAACAACATGGCAGTTTCTCAAAGGCTAAGTGTATAGTTATCACATAATGCAACAATTTCACTCCTGGGTATAAATCCAAGAGAAATAAAAATATATGTTCACACAAAAACTTGCATGTGAGTGTTTGTAGCAGCATTACTCATGATGGCCGATATGCAGAAATAACACAAATGTCCATCAGCTAATGAATGGCTAAACATAAACTATTATTCAGCTAAAAAAAGTAAGAAATACTGATACACACTACAATATGAAAGCAATTTGAAAACATTTGCTAAGAGAAAAAAAAGCAAACTATAAAAGATCATATATTGTACAATTCTATTTCTGTAAAAGGTCCAGATTAGGCAAAATACTAATGACAGAAAATAAACCAGTGATTGCCCATGAAGACACAGGATTGTTGGGGAAGTAGGAGGTAGCTGCTAAGAGGTGAGGGTTTCTGACTCATAAGTGGGTAACTCATAAGTGGGTAATCACTTTTAAAAGTGACTGTGGTGATAGATGCACAGTTCTGTGAATATTCTAAAAACTACTGAATCACACACTTTCTTTCTTTTTTTATTTAGAGACACGGTCTCTTTCTGTCACCCACACTAGTGAGGTGGCACCATGTGGTCTCACTGCAACCTATGCCTTCTAGGCTTAAGTGACCTTCCAGCCTCATGTCCCCAAGTAGCTGGGACCACAGGTATGAGCCAACACACCCAGCTAACTTTTGTATTTTTTTAGAGATGCTGTTTTGTCATGTTGCACAGGCTAGTCTTGAACTCCTGAACTCAAGCAATCCACCTACCTCAGCCTCCCAAAGTCTTAGCATAGGAATTAGCCACTGCACCCTGCCTGAATTGCATACTTTGATAAATGAAATATATGATGTTAATCATATTTCAATAAAATTATTATTTAAAAAAGGGCCATGCATGGTGGTTCACACCTATAATCCCAGCACTTTGGGAGGCTGAGGTGTGTAGACTGCATGAGGTCAGGAGTTGGAGACCAGTCTGGCCAATATGGTGAAGCCCCATCTCTACTAAAAATACAAAAAGCTTAGCCAGGCATGGTGATGTGCACCTGTAATCTCAGCTACTTGGGAGGCTGAGGCAGGGGAACTGCTTGAACCAGGGAGGTGGAGGTTGTAGTGAGCTGAGATGGCACCACTGCATTCCAGTCTGGGCAACAGAGTGAGAATCCATCAAAAAAAAAAAAAAAAAAGAAAGAAAGAAAGGAAAGAAAGAAAGAAAGAAAGAAAGAAAGAAGGAAAAGAAAAGAGAAAACAAAAGGAAAGAAAATGGGGGTTGAACACAGGTGGCAAAGGCCTGCGTATAATTCCAGCACTTTGGGAAGCTGAGGCAGAAAGATCACTTCAGGCCAGGAATTTGACACCATCCTGGGCAACATAGCAAGATTCCATCTCAATAATAAAAAATAAAGAAGTTAGCTGGGCATAATGGCAAACATCTGTAGTCCCAGCTACTTGGGAGGCTGATATGGGAGGACTGTTTGAGCCTAGGGATTTCAGGCTGCAGTGAGGCATGATCAAGCCACTGCACTGCAGCCTGGGTGACAGAGCATGAGCTTGTCTCTAGGAAAAAAAACAAAAGAAATGCAAGTTTTCATCACCTTCTGAGAGTAATCGACTTTCAGGAGGAATAGAGAAGAACAAAAGACCATTGAATGGTTGAGGGTGGGTTGCTGATTAGGCTCAGTTGCTAGCTGAGTAGTATCTGAAAAATTCATTAGTAAAATTACAGCTCTAGGAATCAGTCATGCAGTCGAATGATGAATGCTAAATTCATTACAAATGCCCATGGTCTTTCTTTACATTAATTCCAATGAAAAATTCCTAAGTGCCTAAATAGCAAGGGGGTTGAAATGACAGCAGCTCTTTACTAAAGACCAAAATAGGAAATGGCATCTTCAAGAACCATGAGAGTGTTCCATGCTGAAGAAGCTCTAATTTTGCATTTGCTGAAGTATTCATTTGATTTAACCAATATGATACTAATCTTAGGTACACTGTGCAAACAACTCCACTTCATTCCCTCATTAACAGAAACTGAGTAGGTAGTCTAATATCAATTCTGATTTTTAAAAAGTTAATTAGAAAAAGAATTAATTAATTACGGAACCAATAAGATGTTTAAATATTTACAAGCTATTTAAAGGAGAATTCAAAAAAATGACACAATATGAGGATGTAAAGTATGATGAAATAAATTTCTTTAATATATTTAAAAATAAACTGATTAGGCAGCAACAACTGGGCACAGGTCTCCTCATCTCCAGCAACACAAACCCAGTCACACAGCTATGGGGTTGAAAAGCCTGCACAGTAAAAAGGGACTGGTCTGACTTGAGATTTTTCAGTTGTATTTGTATTTTGAGACAGGGTTTTACTTTGTCACTCTGGCTGGAATGCAGTGGTGCACTCATAGCTAACTGCAGCCTTGACCTCTTAGTCTCAGGGGATCCTCCTGCCTCAGCCTCACCATAGCTAGGACTGTAAGTGAGCACCACAACTCCCAGCTATTTTTCTGTGTGGAGAAAGAAGCCTTGTTATGTTGCCCAAACTGACCTCAAACTCCCACCTTCAAGAGATCTGCCCACCTCAACAACTGGCGTAACTGGTTCTACAGACACATACCACCATGCCTGGATAATTATATTATTTTTTATTTGGGTAGAAAGGAGATCTTACTATGTTGCCAAGGGTGGTCTCAAACTCCTGGACTTAAACAGTATTCCCATCTCTGCCTCCCAAAGTGCTGACACTACAGGCATAAGCCACTGCACCAGCCTGACTTGAGGTTTCTTTAATCTAGCATCCCATACTTCATATAATTGGGAAAGGCCATACTTTTTTTTTTAATTACTTAGTATTTCAATAAGAATCAACCATCTCTCACCATTGCCATGACCCTGGTCAGAAACACTTATCTCCCACCTGGATGTTGCCACGAGTTGGTCTCCCTGCTTCTACCCAAATCTTCCCACAATCTTTCTCAACTCAGCAGCTAAGGGATGTTTTTATATCAGGAAACAGTTCATGTTGCCTCTCTGCTCAAAATCCTCCCACGGTTCCCATCTCAGTCAGAGTAAAAGCCAAATCCCTAGCAACAGCCTCCCAGGGCTTACACTATCTGTACTGATCTCAGCCCAACAAGTCCCTGGCCTCCTCCCCTACTTCTCTCCCTCACTCTGCCCCACGGGCCTCTTTCCTGAGTTTCAGACACACCATGGAGTTCCCTACTGGCATCTTTATTCTGTTGTTTCTGCCTGCAATGCTCTCACCTCAGCACCTTGGCCAGCTACTTTCCCTCCTTCAAGTCTTTCCTCAATTTTCACTTAGGCCAACCCTGAACTCTTATTTAATATTGCCATCTGTCCTCATTCATGCCATGCTCACTCGTTTCTTTTTTTCTTTTACAAAATCTTGCTGTGTCACTCAGGCTAGGGTGCCATGGCACAATCACAATGCACTGAGACCTCAAACTTATAGGTCAAGCAATCAACCTGCCTCAGCCTTTCTAGTAGCTAAGACTACAGGTGCATGCCACCACATCTGCTATTTTTTTTTCTTAGATAGGGCATTTCTATGCTACCCAGGCTTGTCTTGAACTCCTGGGCCAAAGCAATCCTCCTGCCTCAGCCTCCTAAATACCTGGAAGTATAGGTGTGGGCCACCACCCCTGGGTTCATATTCATTTCTTCTTGCTGCTATTACAAACTGCCCTACATTGAGTGCCTTAATACACCACAAATCTACCACCTAACAGTTCTGGGAGCCAGAAGTCCAAAATATGTCAATTAAGGTTGAAGTCAAGGTGTCAGCAGGACTGCATTCCTTCTGGAGGCTCCAGAGAGGATGTGTTCCCTTGCCTTTCCCAGCTTCTAAAAGCCACTGCCATTCCTTGGCTCACGGCCCCTAACTGCATCTACAAAACCAGAAACGCAGCATATTCAAATCTCCCTCTCTGACCTCTGCTTCTGTCATCAGATCTCCTCCAATTCTGACTCTCTTACCTCCCTCTTTCTCTTATAAAATCACTTGTGACTGCTGGATACAGTGGCCATGGCTCACACCCATAATCCCAACTGTTTAGGAGGTCAAAGTAAGGAAACGCTTGAGGCCAGGAGTTTCAGACCAACCTGGGAAACATAGTTAGATCCTCAACTAAACAACAAAAACAAAAAGAATTAAGAAAAGAAAAAAATAGCTGGGTATGGTGGTATGTATCTGTAGTTTAGGCTGCTTGAGAGACTAAGGTGAAACAATCGCATTAGCCCAGGAGTTCGAGACCAGCCTCGGCAACATAACAAGATCCCATCTCTATAAAAAAGTACAAAAATTAGCTGGGCTAAAAAATACAAAAATTAAATGGATGGTGTATACCCGTAGTCCCAGATACTTCGAAGGCTGAGGTGGGAGAATTGCTTGAGCCCAGGTGGTTGAGGCTGCAGTTAGCCATGACTGCATTATTGCACTTCAGTTTGGAAAAAAGAGAGAGAGTGTCCAAAAGAAAAAAAAAAAAAAAAAAGAAATACACATTTAGTTTCTGCCCCTGGTCCTGGCACAGAGCTTCTAAAGTTCTCATAAAGTTGTTGGTGATAAAAGTTATAGGAGCATCATTTGTTTTAATATTTGGTCTTAGTCCCAGGTTTCTAACATAAGACCTTTGGGATCTCCACCATAGTAATAATACAATTAATAATGCTACTGAGATGACTGGGTGACTGAAAGCTCCTAGACAGCTTCAGGAGGAGGGCTGGTTGCCAGAACAAACCATGTGAATAGAGGCTTGGAGCTGTCAGCCTCACCCACTTAGCACCAGGAAGTGCTGAAGATTGACTTAATCACCAATGGTCAATTGATTTCATCAATCATGCCTGCATAATGAGGCCTTCATAAACACCCTAAACAACAGGATTTGGAGAGTGTCTGGGTTGCTGAACACAAGGGGGACACTGGGAGGGTAACATGCCCAAGAGAAGGCATGGAAGCTCTGTGCCCTTCCCCACATACCTTGCCCTGTGCATCTCTTTTATTTCCTTTTTTTTTTTTTTTTTTTTTTTGAGACAAGGTCTGTCTCTGTCTCCCAGGCTAGAGTGCAGTGGCACAATCGTGGATCACTGCAACCTAAGACTCCCTAGCTCAAGCCATCCTTTCACCTCAGCCTCCTGAGTAGCTAGACCTCTAGGCACATGTCACTGCACAAGGCTAATTTTTAGAAAATTTTTTGTAGAGATGAGGTTTCACCATGTTGCCCAGCCTGGTATTAAACTCCTGAGCTGAAGCAATGCTCCCACTTCAGTCTCCCAAAAGTGCTGACATTATATGCATGAGCCACTGTGCCCCGCATGTACATCTCTTTCACTGGCTGTTTCTGAAATATATCCTTTACAATGAACCAGTAATAGAAGGCAAATTGGTGAGATCCAGTGGTTCACACATAATCCCAGCACTTTGGGAGGTTGAGATGGGAGGATCATGTGAGCCCAGAAATTTGAGACCAGCCTGGACAACATAACAAGATCCCATCTCTACAAAAAAATAAAAGAATATAGCCAGATATGGTGATGCAGGCCTGGTGTCTCATTGGAAGGCTGAGGCAGGAGGATTACTTGAGCCCAGGAGTTCGAGGCTACAGTGAGCTTTGATCACACCACTGACTTGCAGCCTGGCAACAGAGTTAGACTCTGGATCTCAGAGAAAAAAAGAAAATAACCTGTTTTTCTGAGTTCTGCAAGCTGTTCTAGCAAATGATTCAACCCAAGAAGGGGGTCATGAGACCCCGGTTTCTAACTGGTTGGTCAAAAGTACATCTAACAACCTAGGACTTGCAATTGGCATGTGAAGTGAATGTAGTCTTGTGGGACTGAGTCCCTATCCTGAGGGGTCGGCACGAACTCCAGGCAGTGTCAGAACAGAATTGGGGGATACCCAGTTGGTATCTAGATTGTCTGAAAACTGGTGTAGAATCTCCACACGCACATTTGGTTGGAAGTGTCTGACCATAACTACTATTCAAGAAAAAAAACTATTCACTGGAACTAAAAACCATAAAATGTATGTTCTACAAAACACAAATCAACCTTATTTACAGCCCAGTTCTACTCAACTATAGAATGGTAGAACAAAAGGTCTCCACATGGACTTGAGAGCTGACACGAGGAATGTCACAGCCACCCTGCTCTCCAAGGACTCCTCATCTTCAGCGGACAGGGTGGACACTGCAACTTGGGCCATGATCCCTGTGCAAGAAAAGTAGCAAGAATGTGAGTGGTAGAAATCCGGTGTGCTAAACCCACACCCAGAGCTGTGAGAGTTTTTCACTGGCTGGCTAATTTACAGTTTTCTTGCATCAGAGGAAAAATAAGGCTCAGAAACCAGACATTCGATTTGCCCAAAACTCTCATCAGATGGAGAATCCATCCACTAACTTTCTATCTAGTATTATTTCCATAAAGTTATAACAATATCACTCCCAAAATAAATCCATATGGAACCCAGATTCAGTGCATTTCTCCCAAGTAAAAGAGGAGGCAAGGCTCTTTACAACCCAGTGATGGGCTACCACAACTCAGCACAAGAAAGAGGTACATCACTCCCTTTCTCCCCTGCACAACCTGATACAGAAAAGAGTGGGTGCAATGAAATGAGGCAGGGTGAAGAGAAGTTCCTCTTCTTATTGAGAAAATAGACTGAGAAAATAGTCTTTATAATAAGGCATTTTTTTTTTTGGAAAACATTTTCTAATATTTTGGTATCAGCAAAAACCCTCAGATGAATTTCAAACACTATAAAAATACAACACATAAACAGAAAATATTAACTGTCAGCAACAATAGAGAAAAATTGGAACATTTATGCATTGTGTTTTGGAATGTAAAATGATACAGCCCACTGTGGAAAATGGTTTGGCAATTTTTTAAAATATTAAGCATAGAATTATATGATCAAACAACACCCTTTAAGCATATATACCCAAAAGAACTAAGAGCAGGGATTCAAACAGTTATTTGTACACCTGTTTAACAGCAGCATTATTCACAGTGACCAAAAGGTAGGACCAACCCTATGCCCGTCAGTAGGTGAATGAACAAAGAAAATGTAATATATACATACACAGAATAATATTCAGTCATAAAAAGAAAAAAATCTAGCCAGGTTCAGTAGCTTACACCTGTAATCCCAGCACTTTCAGAGGCCAAGGTGGGCAGGTCATTTGAGCACAGAATTTTGAAACCAGGCTGGGCAACATGGCAAGACCACGTTTCTACAAATAAAAAAATAATTTTTTTAAAGGAAATTCTGATAGTGTTATAAATGAGCCTTAACAGCATTATGCTAAGTGAAATAAACCAGACACAAAAGGACAAATATTGTACAAGTCCGCTTACATACAGTATCTAGAGTAAACAAATTCACAGACAGAAAATAGAATAGTAACTGCCAGGGGCAAGGAGGAGGGTTCAATGGGGAGCTATTGCTTATGGGGTACAGAACTTCAGTTTAGAATGATGACAAAGCTCTGGAGATGGAGAGTGGTGATACCTGACAACAGTGCAGATGTGCTTAACACCAGTACTTAAAAATGGTTAAAAGTGTTATTTTATATTATGTATATTTTATAAAATAATAAAATAAAACACCAAAACAATACACCACATAAGGACATACTAAGATGGCAAAATCTGAAGCAAATTTTTAAAACCCCGATGATTTTTCTGTAAACAGCATATGAATTAGATGCTTATTAAAAATTAGCCCCTTTAATTTAGTTGAATTAATTCTACATTTAGAGAGGCATTAAATAAATGAGCTTCACTGGAAGCATAATTGAAAAATTCAACACTGGATGCAGGAAGAGGTACTGTAAAAATATATCTATGTACATAAACTAATTTACTGACAACACTCGAGTATCCCTTAACTAAAGCCCCAGTATGCCAAAGAAGGTAGACAAACACTTGAGCTGTCAGCAGGAAACTGTTGTACCTAAAAATGTCAGTAAATCTATGTTAAAAAGAATGTTCTATTTTCCTATTACTAAAGGTTGTGTCACCTAGCTTTACTGTCTGTTATCATGTGCATTGGCTACTAGGCCAGATGTAGACATCAACAAGTAATGAAGTATATCTACTTAGGAAGTTACAATTTATAATAAAAACCATGATCAGAAAAAGAATATTGTGCATCATGAAGACCTTCACTTATCACTTAGTTTTCATCTTCATAAGCTTTATTGATCAATATGGTAAAGAGGCATATTACCTTTTATAACACAAACAACTTGTTGTTTAGGAAAGCATACCAAAATAACCATCTTTTATTTCCAAGTGAGGTATTTTAAGAATAATATAATCTATAAAACAGAATAAATATAGAACAGGCCAGGCATGGTGGCTCAGACCTGTAATCCCAGCACTTTGGGAGGCTGAGGCAAGCAGATCATGAGGTCAGGAGATCGAGACCATCCTGGCCAACATGGTGAAATCCTGTCTCTACTCAAAATGCAAAAATTAGCTGGGTGTGGTGGCGTGTGCCAGCTACTTGGGAGTAATCCCAGCTACTCGGGAGGCTGAGGCAGAGAATCACTTGAACCAGAGTCGGAGGTTGTAGTGAGCCGAGATTGTCCCATTGTACTCCAGTCTGGTGACAGATCGAGACTCCATCTCAAAAAAAAAAAAAACCGTAAAACATAAAATTTCTTTTTCTTCTTACCTTCTGCTGCTCCTTCAATTTCTGCTGGTATTGTTCCATCATTGCCTTCTAAAGAATGATGGCTTCCTGAAAAGAAAATAAACATGTAATAAATCAATAAAAATTCATATTGAAAGATAAAAGAGAATCTAGGTAACAATGCAAACACTTTTAAGACATAATATACATAAAAAATGATTCTTTTAAATCAATGCAAATAATATTTTCTAATTCAGAAAAAAAATAACACTCCTATTTGGAAGCTAAAAATTATTATTTTAAAATACAAACTGGGAGTAGACCCAAGTGGGTTTGTGGATTTAATATTAGTTACTGTAACTGTATGATAAAATTATTGTATATTGGAACCTGAAGAAGCACAATTATGCTTCAAGTACCATGCTTATCTGTCACTGACACACACACACACACACACACACACACACACACACACCCCAGCGTGAATGCTTGCATTCCTCAGACACTTAATTAACTCCCTATAAATACATTCACGGTTTGCTGTGGAATGCTCTCCTGCTTTCCATTTTCACTATGGTGAAATCTATGGAAACTCAATTCCCATAATTTAATCAAAGTTGCACTTAAAGTAACTCATAAGTAAAAATGTAAGATACTACCTTTAGTGTCAAAAACATTTTAATCCAGGTAATATAATCTGCCTGCTTCTAAAAACTGGGACATAAAGCAAAAGATCACTAAGGCAGTCACATGGTAAACAGGCTCATCCTACTGGAGCAGAAGTTTATTCACAAATAGGAAACAAAGAATCTAAGATAACAGAGTTCCAGTTAGGATTAAGACCATAAGCTGCCCCCAGTATACATCCTCTGTCCTTAAAGATCTGAGCTACTAACATAGAAAAGACTGAAAAACACTGCCTTCAAGTATAAGTAAAAATATATTGCATTTTGGTAACAATACATTGCTTAGGGGGAAGGGAAGCAGATGCTCATCTATTTTGTCCTATCTATGGATAAATAAATTCAGAAGCTGTACTAAAAGTAAAATAAAAGTTACAAATAAACTTTCTCTTAAATTTTAAAGAGTAATGATTACAGTTTGAAAAACTCATTTAGTGGGTACTTTTCTTGAATTAAAAGTGCCATACTGAGGTGAAATCTTTCTGGTTTTCAATACCTAGCTTTATAATGTCACAATTATCTCGGGATTCTTTCTGACTTACTGCATATTGTGAAAAGTCACTTGAACTCAAAACTCTAGGTGAATCTATAAATCTATATCTACGAATCCATCTTTAATTCATTTGCAAAATATACTTTCTCTTCACATATTTCCTTTCTCATTTTTTAACCTTAATATTTGAATTTAGTGAGCATTAAGTTCTTTGACTGTAAAGTCAAAGATAAAAGAGATGTGAGGTCAAAGGAATGACAGATAACAAAGAAAAGGCCAGTAACTAGAAAGTAAAATTTCAGTAAAGAGTAACAGTTAAAATGGTTGTTCACGTTACTACCCAAACACCAAGGGTTTGGCCCAGGTCCTGCTGCTCACCAGACCGAAACCCAGTCACTGAGGTGACAAGTACTGCCAAGCAAGAAAGCTTTAACTTGGTGCTGCAGCCCAGGAGATGGGAGCTCAGTCTCAAATTTATCTCCTTGACTAAAACTAGGGTCAGGAAAGAAATGTAATAATGTATAAGAGAACAGAAATGAAAGAGTGGCAGGAGGCATCTGGTGTTGTGATCTGGTATGTTTCAGTGATTTGGTACTTCCTGAAGGTCTTTTTTGAGGATAGAAATCAGATAAAGCAGATACTGGCCAGTGTCAATGTAAGCAATGATTCTATAGATCCTTTTTTGTTCAAAATCTAAAATAAACAATTAAATTCATATTATATGCTAAAACTAAGGAAAATACATCTCATATGCTCAAAGCCAGAAGAGACAGAATTAAAACCTACTACTAATAGTCCATGAGTGTCAAGTTTGTGAACACTATAAAAAAAATTCAAAAAAGGTAATAAACGCATAAAACTTACAAATTAACAAGTACTATTTCAGAATTCTTCTAAATACTAAGTGCATGACCTTATCAATATTTGTATTACTAACCACACGGTAAGAACCTGACTTGGGACTATTCTGAGATAAGGTATAAATGTGTACCTTTACCTTAAATGGGAAAGTGGGTCACGTGCCCACTTCAAGATTCACAAAAGGGAAAACTGATTTGAAAAATTGTTGCCTGTAATGTTCATGTATATGTTAAGAAAAGGCCAATGTAATTTCTCCTTTTCAATACAGAAAAGTAATACTATAGTTATAAATAGTAAAACACAGTTTGTGGAATACAAGGAGCCATTAAATACAAACAGTATGTAGGAAAATGGAGGTAAAAAGACTATAGCTCGCAAAGACTTCAGGAGAAGTTTTGCATCAATGTCATCGGTTTCAGAAGGGCATGTTTTAGGATACAAAGATACTTCACCAGTAACCCCCACTCTCCAGGCCAGAGGCAGTGACTGATGCTTGTAATCCCAGCACTTTGAGAGGCGAAGACAGGCAGATCACTTGAGGTCTGGAGTTTGAGACAGACCTGGCCAACAGGGTGATACCCCATCTCTACCAAAAAATACAAAAATTAGCTAGGTGTAGTGGCATGCACCTATGTAGTCTCAGCTACTCGGGAGGCTGAGGCATAAGAATCCCTTTAACCTAAAAGGCAGAGGTTGCAGTAAGCCAAGATTGCACCACTATACTCCAGCTTGGGCGACAGAGCAAGAATCCAAAAAAAAAAAAAAAAGTCATTTCACATAGAGCTAGGCTGCACAGGTCACTCTCTTAACCATCATGTAATTCTGTCCACTTTATGCTATGCTTGGTCACTGATGCACTTGTATGGTAGCTCATGACCCCCTTACAGTTTAGAACCTAGGTGTCATTTCCTGCTCTACAGCTATATAATTTAACAATTTTCCTCCGAGTTTCTTGGATTCTAACCCTATATATAACAAATCTTATTAATATTACTGAATCTTAAAGGGGACTGTGATGTCTTTAGTCTCTAGAAATATTAAATAACCTATAAACAAAGGACCATATGAGGGTAAACAGAATCCAAATTTCTATATACTTTTAAACAATGAGGCAATGTACTGGGAAACATACCTAAGAAACTGCAACCAATTTACTCTGGACAAAAATTTAGACACGATCTCTTCAAAATAAGCTATTGGTGGTACTTATGCATATTCTTACATATATCAACAGTATTTTACATGTCATAACCTTAAAAATAATTTTAAAAGTGTCAAAATTATAGGTCTTAATCCATTTCTGTGGGCTTGAAAAATGATACAATATACAATTTGTTTCTTTAAAGTATTCAATAAAATACATAAACTTCTAGAGCAATCACTAAAAAAAGAGCTCATACTAAAGGTTGTAATGCTAGAAAAGAGGGCTCAACATTGCAGGTTCTTAAAGGCAAAAGTTAATAAAGCCTTGTTTTTGGTTGTGAATCTTGGGCTTAAAACATTATTTGCATGATCCCCACTTCCTTTTCCTGTTGTAAAGATATGGTGACAAACCAGGTCTGCTCTTGCAGATAATACTCTTGAAAATTGTGGCAGAGAAATATAACATGACGGGCATATAGTTTACTTAATGACCTCCTAAATTGGAACTTATTATCCCCATGCCTCTTGCATATCTCCAGACTAATATGTGAGAGAGATGAAACAGCTGTTTGATATTAATATTTTATTTGATACTTCATTTTTTATTCTTTGAATAACTACTTACAATGCATTAACAGGAATAGGAAAGCATAGCTATTTAAGTAGCTAAATAATTATGCAAATCTCTAAAACATAGTAATGAACCAATTATTTTAAAAATACAGCACACTGACAAGTACTTTATTTTTAACTCAGTTTTCGTTTGTTGTTAATGCCATTGCTTGGTAAAAAGCAAAAAAAAGGCAGGAGGAGATGGAGGAGAAACAAGAATAGAAACAAGAAATAGAAGCAGTGGCATAAGCAAATAAAGATGAAGAAAAAGATGATGATGAGAATGAAACAGACTGGAAACAAGGAAAAAGAACAGGTGAGTAAATTGGAAGGCCTATTATGATACCTTTTTCCCCTCCTTGATTCATGAAATTACAAAAAGTTTAAGAGTTTTTCACAACAACAACAACAACAACAAAAAAAAAAACAAGCAAAAAGATACACAGTCACCCCCTAAATTTCGTTAAGAGGGAGATAACGCTCCACTTATGCCTGGCTCAGGTGCCAGCAGAAAGAAGGGACGCTCCAGATTCTGCAGGAGAAAGGGGGGAATTCCTCCTTGCCTTGGCTGCACATCCACTGCTGCCACCAAGGCCCATAGTACAGCACCCACAGCTTCCTACCCATGCCAGACCAGGTGGCCCCTCAGCGCTCCTACTCCCACTTCCCAGGACCTGAGACTTGCTGCTGCTGCCACTACTAGGGCCAATGCCAATACTACCACCGCTGCTGTCGCCCTCGATACACTGGCACTCCTTACAAGGCTCCTACCACCTGGCCACAGCCACAGCCCTACCCCCAACCCTTGCCACAGCTGGTTGCCCTCCTACTTACCACTCCAGTGTGCCACCCACTGCAGTGAGGCCATCTGCCATGTCCCAGTCTTCAGGTTCCAGGCTCCAGTGTGTGGCAGGTTGCTCCTCCTTCTGGCACAGAGCAGCTTGGTCGACAAAGCAAGAAAAGCCTAGAACATGATGCAGGAAATGGTAGCATTAGAGCCTCACCTTGTCATGCTGGCCACTGGGTAACAGTGGCAGGCTTCAACGAAGGTACTCACACCCACTCTCCAAAGTCCAGCTTCTCCATCTGGCCCAAGCTGGCCAGGAAGTGAGGCCTGGGGTGGGGACTGGAGACTTCACAGTGGCCAGCTCCCTACCTCGCAGGAACCGCTGGGCTCATGGGGCCTGCACTCCTTGGAGAACAACAGCAGTAGAAACACAGAACCAGCCACCCCCCCACACCCAAGTGCCAGTTTCCATTCCTGATGCCTCCACCCACAGGGCCCAGTCCCCCCATGATTGTGACTCCATGCCCAGGGATCCTAGGTTGTCTCAACACAGAGTAAGAGGACACAGACTGGGAACCATGGCGAGTGTGGGAGCCCTGCCACACTCATGATTCCTATGGAAACACTGTGCACCTGCTGAGCACCATCACAAGCAGGAGGTGGTCTCCCTGTAGAGTCTGGAGTCCAGCTCCTTCCTTGGAGGCCACCACTATGGGGACAACCTCTGCCACCTGCCACCACCAGCAGTGCAGCCCCTGATAGCACCCCTAACCCACCACTGGCAGTGAAGGCCCTGACCGTGCCCCAAACACCTTCCCACTCCCCAGCAGTCTATCCCCCTGACAGCGCCCCCAACCCTTCCCCACCTCAAACACTGCAGCACCAGTAGTGCTCCCAACCCACCCCCCACCATGGGAAGTGATGCCCAGGATAGCACCCCAGCCCATCCGTCACCCCCAGGCAGCACAGCCCTGGATAGCACCACAACCCGCTCCCTGATGCAGGCAGTGATACCTGGAATAGCACCCCCAACACGCTCCCAACTGCAGCAGTGCAGCTGAAAATATGCACCTACCCCAGCCGCCTTTCTACCACTCCAGCAGCAATGCAGTCTCTGTCACATCCACTAGCCTCAGTGAGGTGAGCTGCAGTGCCGCAGGCTCCAGCCTCCAACTTGTGGCAGGGAAAACCACCTTCTCCTCCTCCCGTAGCAGAGCATGGAAGAGCTGCAGGGGCTCCTCCACCATCTTATGCTCTGGCTGGCTTCAGTCTGGCTCCTCACCACCAATGTTCTGATTCAATGAGAGAAAACCTCTAGGCCTACTGTGATTGGACTTTATTATCGTGTTCTGATTGGTTATCCTAAGACTTGCTCTCATCCAATCAGAACATGTAGTCCAGAAACCTCAGCATATAAAGCATGCTAATGGGAAGTCAGGCCATTCCAGGCTCTTCTGCATCTGTCTGTTCTGCTGGTGCATGCCTGGCTTGGAAGGGGGGAATGGGTTGCGCATGGTGGCACATGCCTGTAATCCCAGCACATTGAGAAGCCAAGGTGGGTGAATCATGAGCTCAAGAGTTCGAGACCAGCCTGGCAAAGATGGTGAAACCCTAGTCTCTATTAAAAATACAAAAATTAGCTGGGCGTGGTGTGCTTGTAATCCCAGCTACTCAGGAGGCTGAGGCAGGAGAATTGCTTAAACCCAGGAGGCAGAGGTTTCAGTGAGCCAAGATCACACCACTGCACTATAGCCCAGGTGACAGAGCAAGACTCTGCCTCAAAAAAAAAAAAAAAAAAAAAAAAGAAGGGGGAAAGAAAGAGCCAACTGCTGCATACTGGAGGCTGTAGCCTGCAACTTCATGGCTGGGCTTACTGCAGTGAGTGTCGGCAAAGGAGACTGCAGCGTGGCAGGAGCCATAGGAGGGCTGCCAGCAGCGGGAGCTGCCTGGTGCCCTGCTACAGGAAAAGGAGAAGGGGTAGCCCCTGCTATAGACTGGAGGCTGGAAGCTGTGACACCTCAGCTTGCCTTACTGAGGCTGGTGTCTGTGAGGAGACTGCAGCATGGCTGAAATGGTTGAAAGGTGGTTGGGTAGGAGTGTATCCACAGCTGCACTGCCTGCGGCAGTGAGTTGGGTACACTATCAGAAGCTAAACCACCGGTGGCAAGAGGTGGGGTTGGGGTGGTATGGGGGTGCTGCACTAATAGATCTAGATGGATTTCCAGTACTATGGTAAATAACAGTGGTGACAGTGGGCATCTTTATCATGTTCCATCATCTGTCCATCTGGGACAGAACACTGCATAGGGACACAGAGATGGGTCACTTCAAGGTACAATGCTCTTAACATATACCTCAAACTGATGCAGACAGACACTTCTACATGCCATCAGAAAAAGAAGAAAAAGAAACATGTTTGGAAAGTGGAATCATGTTTGGTTGTGAAAAACACTATCTTCTTCCGAGGATGTGCTAAAATCAAAACTAACAATTGATCTGGAATAAAAATGGCTATTTGTTAACAGATGCTGGCAAGGCTGCAGAAAATAGGAAACTCCTATTCTCTGTCACTTGGAATGTAAACTAGGTCAGTGACTATGGAAAGCAGTTTGGAGATTTCACAAAAAATGTAAAACAAAGCTACTAATTGACCCAGCAATCAGATTACTGGGCATATACCCAAAAGAAAATGTTCTACCAAAAAGACATATGCAAACCTGCACACACAGCACCTCTGTCTGAAATAAAAGTTAGTGTTATTATTATTTGAGATGGAGTCTTGCTCTGTCACCCAGGCTGCAGTGCAGTGGCGTGATCTTGGCTCACTGCAAACTTCGCCTCCTGGGTTCACACCATTCTCCTGCCTCAGCCTCCTGAGTAGCTGGGACTACAGGCGCCCGCCACCATGCCCGGCTAATTTTTTTTTTTTTTTTTGTATTTTTAGTAGAGACAGGGTTTCAACATGTTAGCCAGGATGGTCTTGATCTCCTGAACTCATGTTCTGCCTGCCTCAGCCTACCAAAGTCCTGGGATTACAGGCATGAGCCACCATGCCCAGCTAGACATTATTTTAAAAAGTGTTTATTTGTGAAAATTTTTCACCTGTGGTAGGGATGAAGAAGAACATTCTCGTTAAAGTCAAGAGGCACACACTGGAAGGCAGCTCCGAGGGCAAGGCTGGGAAAGCCAGAAGCACCAGCAACTTTGGCACACGCCAGCAGGTGTTAGTTGAAACAACAGGTACCCTGGGGAAATGGAAAGGAGTTACTTAGACACAGTTGCTGATTCTTGAATTTCATATTTTTCTCAGGATGTCTGTTATTTTCTTATGCTCCTATGTTTAGACACATGGCCCTCAGAGGTGACTTGTTGGCTGCAGAATGAAAAATTCATCATTGTCCTTTAGTCAAGATAGAGGGAGTTATGCAATTTCATAAACTGTCCATATGTGATGACAGAAATCCAAAAACAACACATGGAGAAAATACATTATATTCATGATTAGAAAAAGTCATTATCATCAGGATATATGTTCTTCCCAATGTAGAGATCTAATGCACTTCTAATCAAAACAGAAGAAAATTATATTATGGATACAGAAAAGCTAATTCTAAAGCTTATATGAAGAAGAAATAGACCTTGAATAGCTAACACAATACTGAAGGAGAACAAAGTTGGAGGAAAGACAGGCAGTACCCAACTTCAAGATTTACTATAAAGCTATGGTAATCAAGGCAGTATCATACTGATGAAAGAACAGACAGATTAACGAAATAAGATAGAGACTTTAGAAAAAAAGACACATCAATATATTTAATTAGTCTTTGATGAAAAAGTAAAGGCAATATGATAAAACAAAGATTGGTTTCTTCAGAAAGTGGTGCTAGAATAACTTGAATATCCACATGTAAAAAAAATGAATCAGATCTCACTCCCCCACCAAAATTAACTCAAAATGAATCACAGACCTAAATGTCAAATACAAAACTATAAAATTTCTGGAAACTCTAGACTCCCTTGGGTATGATGATTTCTAGAAAAAAATGCCAAAGTTACAGTACAAAAAGAAATAATATCCTAAGTTGGACTTGACTTAAATGTCACATTTCTGTGCTGTTAAAGCCTTTGAAAGTGAAGACAAGCCACAGGCGAAGAAAATATTTGAAAAACCATGTTTGAATAATGAATGTTATCCAAAATATACCAATATTCTTAAAATTGAATAAGAAACAAACCCAATTAAAAAGTGAACTAAAGACTGTAATAGGCATCTCAACAAATAAAATATACAAATAAAAATTAAGCATATGTAGTGATGCTCCATGTAATATTTCCTTAGGGAAATGCAGTAATGAGCTACCACTGCACATCTATTAGAATGACCAAAAGCAAGAACATGGGCACCCACTTTAATCACGTGGTCCTTATCACATAATTAAAGGGCACTGTGGGTTTTAACTCTGCAAGTTTGCTGTGTAAAGAATATGATATATATATATGGTACGGTAACTAGAAATCTTTTATTTATTTATTTAGAGTCTCTGTTGCCCACGCTTGAAGTGCAGCAGCATGAATAACCAAACAATAACCAAAATCCGTAAGACTGAAAACGTCAAAAGTGGTCACAGATGTGGAGCAACAGGACTTCTCATTCCTTGTTTGTGGCACAATCACACATAACTGTACCCACAAACCCATGAACTTCTGGACCCAAGTGACCCTCCAACAATCAGTCTCCCAAGTAGCTACGGCCACAGGTATGCACCATCACGCCTGGCTGATTTGTTTTGTTTTTCTAGAAATGAAATCTCCCACTGTTGTCAAAGCTCATCTGAAACTCCTGGGATAAGGTGATCCTCCTATCCCCGTCTTCCAAAGCGCTGGAAGAACAGACGTGAGGCACTGCACCCAGGGCCGAAGTCTTTAAATAGGATGAGTTCAATTTAACTGTTTCTCCATCTGCTCTACTCAGCGAAGTCTCATTCTCAGTCCAAAGGAGAGCATCGCAGCACTGCCCCATCCAGGATGGCTGCAGATTACACCACACCACTGCCATTCTCCAGATGTGGGTCAATGAGGAAGGGATCCTCAAGCCTAGCAGCAAGTGCACTCAGCAACCTTGAAGAGTTCCAAAAGGGACGCTGTCATCCATGCCCATCTGGGCTCTAGCTGCTACCCGCATTTGGCACACAGGCAAATATGGCCAAACAACCCCAAACAGTCCTCTTCCCCTGTGAACCCAGGCAGCGCAGACCAGAGACAGATGTCGCCTGGGCGCTTAAGTCAGGGGAACTCAGGAAGAGCCACAAAGCTGCCTCCTGGAACCAGGACTGGAAGCTGCAGGGGATGATGATAAAGACGATGACAAAAATCCTGAACATAAGAGAGGTGCCAGGCCATGACTGAGCCAGGGCAGCATGAGGTAGTGACAGCTGTTGGAAGATCTCTCCTTCAGCGTGAAGCATGGGGGGGACTGAGGACGAATGGAGCAGGTGGAGGAGTGGAGTGGCAGAGGGGCGCAATCCTGGAACTCAGGATCTAGGCCTTCTTCCTGGGCAGGCCCCCAAGGCCTGCGATGGGCATGCTCTGCAGGGTGGATTGACCAGGCCAGCTTAAAAGCAATCCCAATCTTTGGCTGCTTTTTCCTTCACTCCCACTGAAGTTGTTCAGATGCTGGCAGCAAGGGAGGCTGGTGTTCAGGCTGGCTAGTCAGGAGGTTGCATAACAGGCTCTCTAAGGGGCTTATTGGGAGGCTCACCATGACATTGGTGGCATGGGAGGCTGGTCCTGAAGCTGATTAAGTGGCTACTTAACAGACTGAAAGGCTTGCTGGAAGGCTAGCCAAGGGGCTGGCTGCATTGGAGGCTGGTCTACTGAAGGACTGTCTTGAAAAGTGGTGTAGAGGCTTGCTGAGAGGCTGGCTCGCTGGGAGCTTGGCCGAGAGCAGTGTGAGAGGCTTTCTGTCTGGGATGTTGCCATAAATACTTGCTAAAAGGCCTGTTGACATCCTGGCAGGTTGAATCTGGCTAAGAGTCTGAATGCAGGGCTGGTTAGCTGCATGGGAGGCTAACCCAGATCCTGGCGACGAAACTGGCAGAGTGGCAGATTATCTGGCTATGCAAGCAAGGAACTTGCTGCATGGCTGTTGAAAACACTGGATGCATGGGAGGTTGGGCTTGCTGGCTGGATGAGATTCGCTTACAGGTTTTCTGAAAGGCTGAATCACAGGCAGGCTGTGTGGGAGCCTGGACGAGAGCCTGAGTGAGAAATTGTCTGAGACGCTGCCTTCAATGCTTCCTAAAACACTTGCTGAGTTTTGCAAGATGAATTTGCCTAGGAGGCTGGGTGCCAGGCCAGTTTTTTTGGAGGCTGGATTAGAGCCTGGCTGCATGGGAGGCTGGTCAAACGACGGGTTTTCTGGCAGGGGGAGAGGCTTGCTGGAACACTGTTCAGAATGCTGGCTGCATGGGACGCTGGTCTTCAGGCTGGCTGGCTAGGAGGCCAACACAGAGGCTTGCTGGGATGCTTGTAAACAACCTGGATGAGAGGCAGGCTGATTAGGAGGCTGGCAGAGAGCCTGTGTGAGAGGCTTTCTGTCTGAAAGACTGCCTTAAATTCTTGCTAAAAGGCTTCCTGAGAAACTGGCAGGTTGAGTCTGCATAAGAATGGGTGTCAGGCTGGCTTGTTAGGAGGCTGGCCTAGAGGCTGGCTGCATGGAACTATGAAAGCCTAATGGTTCTGTTCAACAAATTTCTCCCAAGATAGGCTGTAGTGTCCAAGGGCTTCGCCAGACTGTGATTCCTACTTGGGGGTGGGAGGGGGGAGGGGCAGATGTGGCACCAAAGGGCAAAAACAAGCAGCTGGGGCTGGGGAAAGGTGAGTGGGAGCTGCAGGCTCTCCCTTAATAGGTGGCCACAGCCATAGAGACTCTTTACCGCTGCTGTCAAGGGCATGACGAGTCTGGACTGCCCGAGCACCTTCCGTCAGCTGCTCTACACCAAACACTCTTAAGTCATCCACTGTGGGGAACTCAGGAAGATCCACAAAGCTGCTTCCCGGGGATATGGCTGGAAGCTATAGGGGATGACGGTAAGATGAAGAAAACGAACCTGAGCATAAGAGATGTGAAGAAGAGGTGCCATGTCCTGCCTGAGCCGGGGCTGCAGGAGGAGGTGACAGCTGTTTGAGGATCGCCCATTCAGCGTGGATTGTGGGGGTTCCGGGGACGAAGTGACCAGGTAGAGGAGGCAGCAGCACGGTGGCAATCCTGGGCCACGGTATCTGGGCCTTCTTCCCGGGCATGCCCCCCAGCCCAGGGATGGGGCACCTACAGGGCGGAGGCACCAGGCCACCTTAAAAGCAACCCCAAACATCCGCTGCTTTCTCCTTCACTCTCATTGAGGCTGTTCGAAATGCTGGCTGCAAGGGAGGCTGGTCTTCAGGCTGGCTAGTCAGAAGGCTGCCTAAGGGGCTCTCTGAGAGGCTTTCGGGGAGGTTGCCCACGACATTGGTGGCACAGGAGGCTGGTTCTGAAGCTGACTGGCTAAGCAGCTAACAGACTTATTGAGAAGCTTGCTGGAAGGCTGGCCAAGGCACTGGCTGCATGGGAGGCTGGTCTAGTGAAGGACTGTCTAGGATGTAGCGTAGAGGATTGCTTACAGGCTGGCAAGCTGGGAGGCTGACGGCAAGCCTGTATGCGAGGCTGTGTGTCTGAGAGGCTGCCTTAAATTCTGGCTAAAAGGCTTGCTGAGAGCCTGGTAGGCTGAGTTTGGCTAAGAGACTGGGTATCAGGCTGGCTGATTAAGCTTTTATGGGACCTTGCAGCCAGCCGCTAGGCCAGCCTCCTAATGGCTCTGCTCAACAAATTTCTCGTGGGAGAGGCTGAAGTGTACAAGGGCTTCTCCAGGCTGCGATTCCTACTGGAGTGGGGCCGGGTGTGGCACAGAAGGGCAAAAACAAGTAGCTGTGTTGGGGGAAAGGTGAGCAACACGCTCAGGCTCCTGTAACAGGTGGCTGCAGCCATGGAGAGGCGCTCTGCTGCTGCTGTCAAGGGCATGACAAGCCCGGACGGCCTAATCACCTTCAGTCAATTGCTCTACACCACACACTCTTAAGTCATTCACTGTGGGGAACTCAGGAAGATCCACAAAGCTGCCTCCTGGGGACACAGCTGGAAGCTGCAGGGGATGACAGTGAAGATGAAGACAACGAACCTGAGCATAAGAGATGCAAAGAAGAGGTGCCATGTCCTGCCTGAGCTGGGACTGTGGGATGCGGTGACACCTCTTTGAGGATTGCCCCTTCAGCATGGGTTGTGGGGGTTCCGGGGACGAAGTGAGCAGGTGGAGGAGTGGGGCCGCAGCAGGGTGGCAATCCTGGGCCCCAAGGTCTGGGCCTTCTTCCCGGGCATGCGCCTCAGGCCAGATATGTGGGCACCTACAGGGCAGAGGCACCAGACCACCTTAAAAGCAACCCCTAACATTCGCTTTCACTCTGAGACTGTTCGAAACGCTGGCTGCAAGGGAGGCTGGTCTTGAGGCTGGCTAGTCAGGAGGCTGCCTAAGGGGGTCTCTAAGTGGCTTATGTGGAGGCTAGCCATGATATTGGTGACAAGGGAGGCTGGTTCTGAAGCTGACTGGCTAAGTGGCTGGCTAACAAAATTACTGAGAGGCTTCCTGGAAGGTTGGCTAAGGTGCTGGCTGCATGGGAGGCTGGTCTAGTGAAGGACTGTCTTGAAAACTGGCATAGAGGCTCGCTGAGAGGGTGGCTCCCTGCGAGGTTGGCCAAGAGCCTTGTAAGAGGCTGAGAGGCTACAATGAATACTTTATAAAAGGCCTGCTGAGATTCTGGCAGGCTCAATCTGGCTAAGAGTCTGAATACAAGGCTGGCTTGTTACAAGTCTGGCCGAGAGGCTGGCTGCATGGGAGGCTAAACCAGTGGCTGTCAAGGAAACTGGTAGAGTGGCAGATTGGCTGTGCAAGAGGCTTGCTGCATGCCTGTTAAAAACACTGGCTGCATAGGATGGTCTGGAAGTTGGCTGGAAGAAAGATTTGCTTAGAGGCTTTCTGAAAGGCTGGATCACAGGCTGGCTGGCTGGGAGCCTGGACGAGAGTCTGAGAGACTGAGTGGCTGCCTTCAACGATTCCTAAAACGCTTTTTTGAGTTTCAAAAGAAGAATTTGCCTAGGAGGCTGGGTATCAGGTCGGTTTTTTGGAGGCTGGCCTAGAGCCTGGCTGCATGGGAGGCTGGTCGAATGACAGCAGGGGGAGGGGCTTGCTGGAACACTGTTCAAAATGCTGGCTGCATGGGACGCTGGTCTTCAGGCTGGCTGGCTAGGAGGCCAACACAGAGGCTTGCTGAGAAACTTGTAAACAACCTGGATGAGAGGCTAGCCGATTAGGAGGCTGGCAGAGAGCCTGTGTGAGAGGCTTTCTGTCTGAAAGACTGCCTTAAATTCTTGCTAAAAGGCTTGCTGAGAGCCTTGTAGGTTGACTCTACCTAAGACGGGTGTCAGGCTGGCTGGTTACGAGACTGACTGCAACGTACTGTGAAAGCCTAATGGCTCTGCTCAACAAATTTCTCCCGGGAGAAGACAGTATCCAAGGGCTTCACCAGACTGCGATTCCTACTGGAGTGGGGCCGGGTGTGGCACAGAAGGGCAAAAACAAGCAGCCGGGACTAGGGAATGGTGAGTGGGAGGCACAGGCTCTCTCTTAACAGGTGGCCTCACCTATGGAGAGGCGCTCTGCCGCTGCTGTCAAGGGCGTGATGAGCCCGGACTGCCCAAGCGCCTTCCATCAGCTGCTCTACACTAAACACTCTTAAGTCATTCACTGTGGGAAACTCAGGAAGATCCACAAAGCTGCCTCCTGGGTACACAGTTGGAAGCTATAGGGGATGACAGTGAAGACAAAGAAAACGGACCTGAGCATAAGAGATGCAAAGAAGAGGTGCCATGTTCTGCCTGAGCTAGGGCTGCAGAAGGAGGTGACAGCTGTTTGAGGATTGCCCATTCAGCGTGGGTTGTGGGGGTTCTGGGGATGAAGTGAGCAGGTGCAGTGAGGCGGCAGCAAGGTGGCAATCCTGGGCCACAGGGTCTGGGCCTTCTTCCCGGGCATGTTCCCCAGGCCAGGGATAGGGGCATCTACAGGGTAGAGGAGCCAGGCCACCTTAAAAGCAACCCCAAACATCCACTGCTTTCTCCTTCACTCTCACTGAGGCTGTCTGAAATGCTAGCTGCAAGGGAGGCTGGTCTTGAGGCTCGCTAGTCAGGAGGCTGCCTAAGGGGGTCTCTGAGAGGCTTATGGGGAGGCTGGCCACAACATCGGTGGCATGGGAGGCTGGTTCTGAAACTGAATGGCTAAGCGGCTGGCTAACAGACTTACTGAGAGGCTTGCTGGAAGGCTGGCCAAGGCATTGGCTGCATGGGAGGCTGGTCTAGTGAAGGACTGTCTAGGAAAGTGGCATAGAGGCTTGCTGAGAGGCTGGCATGCTGGGAGGCTGGCAGAGAGCCTGTGTGCGAGGCTGTGTGTCTGAGAGGCTGCCTTAAATTCTGGCTAAAAGGCTTGCTGAGAGCCTGGTAGGCTGAGTTAGGCTAAGAGCCTGGGTGTCAGGCTGGCTGGTTAGGCTTTTATGGGACCTTGCAGCCAGCCTCTAGGCCAGCCTCCTAAAGGCTCTGCTCAACGAATTTCTCCAAGGAGAGGCCAAAGTGTACAAAGGCTTCAAAAAACTGCAATTCCTACTGGTGTGGGGCCAGGTATGGTGGCGAGGAAGGGCAAACACAAGCGGCTGGGGCTGGGGAAAGGCAAGCGGGAGGCAGGGGCTCTCTCTTAACAGGTGGTTGCAGCCATGGAGAGACTCTCTGTCACTGTTGTAAAGGGCGTGATGAGCCCAGACCGCTAAAGCACCTTCACTCAGCTGGTCTACACCAAAGACTCTTAAGTCATCCACTGTGGAGAACTCAGGAAGACCCACAAAGCTACATCCTGGGGACACGGCTGGAAGCTGCAGGGGATGACAGTGAAGACGAAGACAATGGACCTGAACACAACAGATGTGAAGAAGAGGCACCATGCCCTACCTGAGCTGGGGCTGCAGGAGGAGGTGACAGCTTTTTGAGGATCGCCCCTTCAGCGTGGGTTGTGGGGGTTCCAGGGACGAAGCGAGCAAATGGAGGAGTGGGGCGGTGGCGGGGCAGCAATCCTGGGCCCCGGGGTCTGGGCCTTCTTCCCAGGCATGCCCCCCAGGCCAGGGATTGGGGCACCTGCAGGGTAGAGGAACCAGGCCACCTTAAAAGCAACCCCAAATATTCCAAACATTCGCTGCTTTCTCCTTCACTCTCACTGAGGCTGTTTGAAACGCTGGCTGCAAGAGAGGCTGGTCTTGAGGCTGATTAGTCAGGAGGCTGCCTAAGGGGCTCTCTGAGAGGCTTATGGGGAGGCTGGCCACGACACTGGTGGCATGGGAGGCTGATTCTGAAGCTGACTGGTTAAGCGGCTGGCTAACAGAGGTTTGCTGGAAAGCTGGCCAAGGGCTGGCTGAATGCAAGGCTGGTCTAGTGAAGGAGTGTCTTGGAAAGTGGCATAGAGGCTTGCTGAAAGGCTGTCTTGCAGGGAGGCTTGGCTGACAGCCTATGTGAGAGGCTCTGTGTTAGAGAGGCTGCCGTAAACACTTGGTAAATGGCCTGCTGAGATCCTGGCAGGCTGATTCTGGCTAAGAGTCTGAATGCAAAGTTGGCAAGTTAGGAGCCTGGCCTAGATGCTGGCTGCATGGAAATCTGAGAGGCTGGCGAGGAAAGTGGCAGAGTGGCAGATTGACAGTGAAAGAGGCTTGCTGGATGGCTGTTAACCATGGCTACATGGGAGGTTGGTGTGGAAGCTGCCTGGATGGGAGATTCACTTACAGACTCTCTTAAAGGCTAGATCAGAGGTTGCATGTCCGACAGCCTGTCTGAGAGCCTGTGGGAGAGTCTGTCTAGTCTGTCTGAGAGGCTACTACCTTCAATGCTTCCTAAAATGCTTCCTGAGAGTCTGGCAAAATGAATTTAGCTAGGAAGCTGGCTGTCAGGCTGGTTTTTTGGAGGCCAGCCTAGAGTCTGCCTGCATGGAAGGATGGTCGGATGGGTTTTCTGGCAGGAGGAGAGGCTTGCTTGAAGGCTGATCAGAAAGCTCACTGCATGGCAGGCTGGCTAGGAGGCTGATAGAGCCTTGCCCAGAACCTAGAGAGGCTGGTCGACTAGGAGACTGGCAGAGAGCCTGTGTGAGGGGTTGTCTGTCTGAGAAGCTGCCTTAAATTCTGGCTAAAAGGCTTGCTGAGAGCCTGGTAGGCTGAGCCTGGCTAAGAGCCTGGGTGTCAGGCTGGTTTGTTAGGCAGGCCAAGTAACTAGCTGCAAGGTACTGTGAAAGCCTAACAGCTCTGCTCAATGAATTTCTCCCGGGAGAGGCCAGAGTGTCCAAGGGCTTTGCCAGACTGTGATTTCAACTGGTGTCAGGCCGGGTTTGTCGATGAAGAAGGGCGAGGATGAGTGGTGGGGCCTGGGAAATGGCAAGAGGCAGATGCGAGCTCTCAACAGCTGGCCGTGGCCATGGAGAGGCTCTCTCCTGCTGCTGTCAAGGGCAGGACGAGTCTGGAGCACCTGAGCACTTTCATTCAGCTAGTCTACACCAAAGACTCAATTCACTAAGAAGAACTCACAAAGATCCACAAAGCTGCCTCCCGGACCATGGCTGCAAGCTACAGGGGATGATGGTGAAAACGACAATGGACCTGAACATAAGAGATGCGAAGAAGAGGTGCCATGCCCTACCTGAGCTGGGATTGTAGGAGATGACAGCTGTGGGAGGATCGCCCCTTCAGACTGGGACATGGGGGGCCCGAGGACAGAGTGATCAGGTGGAGGAGTGAAGCGGTGGCAGGGAAGCAATCCTGGGTCCTGGGGTCTGGGCCTTCTTCCCGGGTAGTCCCCCCAGGCCTGGGATGGGGGCGCCCTACAAGGCGGAAGGACCAGTCCAACTTAAAAGCAACCCTAACATTCACTGCTTTCTCCTTCAGTCCCACTGAGGTTGTTCAAAATACTGGCTGCAAGGGAGGCTGATCTTGAGGCTGACTATTCAGGAGGCTGCCTAAGAGGCTCTCTGAAAGGTTTACAAAAAGGCTGGCCACGACATTGGTGGCATGGGAGGCTGGTTCGGAAGCTGGCTGGCTAAGCAGCTAACAGTACCGAGAGGCTTACTGGAAGGCTGGCCAAGGCACTGGCTGCATGGGAGGCTGTTCGAGTGAAGGACTGTCTTGGAAAGCGGTGTAGAGGTTTGCTGAGAGGTTCACTGGCAGGCTGGCCAAGAGCCAGTGTTAGACGTTCTCTGTCTGACAGGGTGCCGCAATCGCTTGCTGAAAGTCCTGCTGACATCCTGGCCGGCTGAATGTGGCTAAGAGTCTGAATGCAAGGCTGGCTTATCAGGAATCTGGACTAGAGGCTGGCTTCATGGAAGGTTAACCCAGAGGCTGGTAACAAAAATGGTAGAGTGGCAGACTGTGCAAGATGCTTGCTGGATGGCTGCTAAAAAATGCTGGCTGCATGGGAGGTTAGTCTGAAAGCTGGCTGGATGAGAGATTCTCTTAGAGCCTTTCTGAAAGTCTGCATCAGAGGCTAGCTAGCCGGGAGCCTGAGAGCTTTTGTGAGAGGCTGTCTGAGAGGTTGTCTTCAATCCTTCCTAAAACACTTCCTAAGAGTCTGGCAAGATGAATTTGGCTAGAAGGCTGGGTTGGAGGCCTGTTTTTTGGAGGCCGGACTAGAGCCTGGCTGCATGGAAGGATTGTCGAAATGACGGGTTTTCTGGCAGGGTCTCAGAGAGGCTTGCTGGAAGGCTATTCGGAATGCTGACTGCATGGCAGGCTGATCTGCAGGCTAACTCGCTGGAGACCGACACAGAGGCTTGTTGGGATGCTTGCCAAGAACCTAGAGAGGCTGGCTGACTAGCAGGCTGCTGGAGAGCCTGTGTGAGAGGCTGTCTGAGAGGCTGCCTTAAATTCTTGCTAAAAGGCTTGCTGAGAGCCAGGTAGGCTGTCCAGCTAAGGGACTGCGTGTTAGGCTGGCTTGTTAGGAGGCTGGCCTAGAGGGTGACTGCAAGGTACTGTGAAAGCCTAATGGCTGTGCTCAAGGAATTTCTCCCAGAAGAGACCGGAGTGTCCAAGGGCTTTGCCAGACTGTGATTTCAACTGGTATCAGGCTGGGTGTGTCGATGAAGAAGGACGAGGATGAGTGGTGCCACCTGGGAAAGGGTGAGGAGGAGGCACAAGCTCACAATAGGTGGCAGTGGCCATGGAGAGGCTCTCTGCCGCTGCTGTCAAGGGCGTGATGAGTCCAGAGCACCCAAGCGCCTTCAGTCAACTGGTCTACACAAAAGACTCTTAAGTAATCCACTATGGAGAACTCAGGAAGATCCACAAAGCTGCCTCCTGAGGGTACAGCTGGAAGCTGCAGGGGATGATGGTAACGATGAAGACAACGGATCTGAACATAAGAGATGTGAAGAAGAGGTGCCATGCCCTGCCTGAGCTAGGGTTGCAGGAGGTGGTGACAGCTGAAGGAGGATTGTCCCTTCAGCTTGGGTTGTGGGTGGCCTGGAAACAAAGGGAGCAGGTAGAGGAGTGGGGCGGTGGCAGGGTGGCAATCCTGGACCCCAGGGTCTCGGCCTTCTTCCCAGGTAGATCCCCCAGGCCTGGGATTGGGGAGTTCTGCAGGGCGGAGGGACCACCCCACCTTGTAGGCAACCCCAAACTTTTGATGATTTCTCCTTCACTCCTACTGAGGCTGTTTGAAATGCTGGCTACAAGGGAAGCTGGTCTTGAGGCTGGCTAGTCAGGAGGCTGCCTAAGGGCTCCCTAAGAGGCATACTGGGAGGCTGGCCATGACCTTGTTTGCATGGCAGGCTGGTTCTGAAGCTAGCTGGCTAAGCGGCTGGCTAACAATTACTGAAGGCTTGCTGGAAGGCTGGCCAAGGCGCTAGCTGCATCAGAAGCCGGCCTTGGGAAGGACTGTTTTGGAAAGTGGCGTAGAGCCTTGCTGACGGGCTGGATGAGGCTGGCTGAGAGCCTGTATAATGAGAGGCTGACAGGCTGCCGTAAACACTTGCTAAAAGACCAGCTGATATCCACACAGGCTGAATCTGGCTAAGATTCTGAATGTAAGGCTGGCTTGTTAGGAGGCTGTCCACTGGCTGGCTGCATTAAAGGTTACTTGACAGGACGGCTAGGAGGTTGTCTGAGTAGCGGGTTGGCTGGCTGGGTAATGTGCTTGTTGGAAGATTGTTCATAATGCTGGCCTCATGGTAGGATGTTCTTGAAACTGGTTGTCTAGGTGGCTGGCTTAGAGACTTCTACTGAGTTGCTGGATAAATGGTTGCTTGGCTGGAAGTCTCACCAACAGGCTGTGTGTCTGACAGCCAGACTTAAAGTCTTTCTAACGGCCTTGCTGAGAAACTGACTGGGTTCCGGCTAGGAGGTTGGGTGGAAGAGTGGCTTTTTAGGAGGCAGGCCTAGATACTGTTTGAATGGGACGCAGACTGAGAGGCTGGGCAGTAGGCTGACTGAGTGGCTGGTTGTCTGGCTTGGCAATAGGCTTCTGCTAGGATGGCCAAGATGTTGGCTATGTGGGAGGCTGGTTTTGAGGCAGGCTGGCAGGGAGGGTGGCTTAGGGGCTTACTGAGAGACTTGCTGAGAGGCTTGGTGGGGAGATGCCTGAGATTCTGGCTCCACGTGAGACTGGTCTTAAGGTTGGCTGGCTGGCAGTCTGGCTTACAGTCTTGCTGAGAGGCTTGCAGAGAAGCTGTATGCAATGAGGGTTGGCTGGAAGGATAGCCGAGAGCCTGCGTGAGAGTCCATCTTTCGGAGAGGCTGCCTAAAAGGCTTATTTAAAGGTTTGCTGAGAGCCTGGGAGGCTGCATCCAGCTAATAGGATGAATAAAAAGCATACTGTTTAGGAGGCTGGCCTAGTGACTGGTTGCATGAAAGGCTACCCACGAGGCTGGCTAGGAGGCTGGCCAGGTGGCACATTGTCCGGCTGCACAAGAAAGCTTGCTGGAAGATTGTTCGAATCACTGGCTGTGTGGGATTCTGCTCTTGAGTCTGGCTGCAAGGGAGGATGGTTTACAGGCCTGCTAAGAGACTAGATGACCGAGCAGCTGGGTAAGAATCTGGCCAGCATGCTGGATGTCTAGGAGCCTTGCCAAAAGGCAGGCAGCCTGGATGGCCAAGAAGTTTGTTGGGAGGCTAGCCATGGTCCTGGCTGCATGAGAGGCTGGTCTTGAAGCCTGCTGACTGGAAGCCTGGCTTAGAGGTTTGCTGTGAGGCTGGATGAGAGGCTGGCTGGCTGCCTTACAGGCATACTAAATGCCCTGCTGGTGAGAGGTGAAGCCAGCTGGAATTCCTGGGTTAAGTGGGGACTTTGAGAACATTTTGATCTTACAAGAGAATTGTAAAACACACTAATCAGCTCTCTGTAGCTAGGATTATAAAACATACCAATCAGTGCTCTGTAGTTATCAAGAGGATTGTAAAATGCACCTATCAGTGCTCTGTAAAAACGCACCAATTAGCACTCTGTAGCTAGCAAGAGGATCATAAAAAATACCAATCAGTGCTGTAAAATGCACCAATCAGCAGGATCCTAAAATAACCAATCACAGAGAGGAATGAAAAAGGGCACTCTGATAGGACAGAAATGGAACATGGGAGGGGACAAATAAGGGAATAAAAGCTGACCAACCCATCCAGCAGCAGCAACCTGCTCAGGTGCCCTTCCATGCTGTGGAAGCTTTGTTCTTTCACTCTTCACAATAAATCTTGCTACTGGTCACTCTTTGAATCCTTGCCATCTTTATGAGCTATAACACCGCGAAGGTCTGTAGCTTCATTCTTGAAGTCAGCGAGACCAAGAACCCACTGGCAGGAACCAAGTCTGGACACATCTTGGGGGCTTGACCAGGACATTGTCACATGGTGAGTACCATCGGACCCCTTTCACTTGTTATTCTGTTCTATTTTTCCTCCGAATTCGGGGGTTAAACACTGGGCACCTGTTAGCTAGTTAGAAGTGACTAGTGCGGCTGCTGGACTAAAGACACGTCATGTCAGGCTTTCTGGGAAAGGGCTCTCTAACAACCTCGACTCTTCGAACCAGGAGCTTTAGTTTGCCTGGAACCACCTTCTGCTTTTTCTGCACTTCCGGGCTGAGCCGAGGGTCAACAGAGGAAAGCCACTCAGCTCCAGGGTCCTGACAAAAAGTTGGTTGACCCTGCAGCCATGAGCAGAACTCTCAAAGTTAAATCACCCAAGCGAGACTTGCTCATCTATCTATCCGGACACTTGCTTCCTGGGTCCTAACGCTTGTCAGACAAACTTCCTCTTGCCTCTCTTCTAGAAGGCTAGTCCTGCTTCTAAAAACCATGCCCTGTCTCTGGTGCTTTTCTAGTTTCTCCCATAAAGATCGAGACCATCCTGGCTAACACAGTGAAACCCCGTCTCTACTAAAAAATACAAAAAACTAGCCGGGCGACGTGGCGGGCGCCTGTAGTCCCAGCTACTCGGGAGGCTGAGGCAGGAGAATGGCGTAAGCCCGGGAGGCGGAGCTTGCAGTGAGCTGAGATCCGGCCACTGCCCTCCAGCCTGGGCGACAGAGCGAGACTCCGTCTCAAAAAAAAAAAAAAGATGATTTCTAGTATCAATTCTGGCACTCTGTTCCCTTCTTTAGGCACTTGGAATCACCAATCAGAAAGACATAACTTTTGGCCAAAGCCCACTGGGGGTGACCATCTATCCTTTTAGGATCCCTCCTCAGACTAGCAGACCTAACAAAGGCTATTCCTGAAGCTAGAATATAGGAAGCCTCAGAAATTACAGACTCCAAAATTGGGATATCCTTCCTATTCATTTGATAAGAAATGAGAATAAAAGGTGTCACTCTTCCAACCCTGAAGATCCCTTCCCTCCCTCAAGGTATGGCACTCCACTCCATTTTGAAGCACATCAACTTTATAGGACAAGGGTAAGGTCCCAATACCAACAGGAGAAAATGCTTAGAACTCTAACAGGTTTTCAAGAATAAGTCGGTAAGAGCCACTAAATCTGACCTTTCTCAGTCCTCTTTGTGGTCTAAGAGGAAAGGCAAGGATGCAGGTTTTTGAGAATGCATCAGTAAGGGCCATTAAATCATACCTTCGTCCATCCTTTTTGTGGTCTAGGAGGAAAACTAGTGTTTCCGCTGCTGCTTTGGTGAGCTCCACTATTCTGAACAGAAACAAAAGGGTCCAGGGACCGTTGCGAGTTCTTGGTCAGTGGAGAAAAAATCACAGGCGTTTTTTTATTTCAGATGGGGTACACTCAGACATCAACAGGCTCACCCTTAAAATGCATCCTAAGCCATTGGGACCAATTTGACACACAAACCATGAAAAAGAAGCAGCTCATTTTTTTCTTCACTATGGCCTGGCCCCAATTCTCTCTCTGATGGGTAATAATGGCCACTTGAGGGAAGTATAAATTACAACACTATCCTGTAGCTTGACCTTTTCTGTAAGAAGGCAGGCAAATGGAATGAAGTACCTTATGTCCAAGCTTTCTTTTCATTGAAGTATATCCGCAACTATGCAAAGCTTGTGGTTTACATTCCACAGCAGGACCTCTCAGTTTACTCTATATCCTAGCCTTCCTACAGCTCCTATTAATGATAGCGACCTCTAATCTCCCCCACCCAGAAGGAAACAAGCAAAGAAATCTCTAAGGGACCACAAAAACCACTGGGCTATTGATCGTGTCCCCTTCAAGCTGCAGGGTGAGGGGAATTTGGCCCAACCAGGGTACATAATCTCCTTCTCCCTCTCTGATTTAAAGCAGATGAAAGTAGACCTGGGGAAGTTTTCAGATGATTCTGATAAGTATACAGATGTCCTACAGGGTCTAGAGCAAACCTTAGACCTCACTTAGGGAGATGTCATGCTATTGTTAGATGATTCAAATCCTGGTCTTTTGTGAAAAGAATGGGGCTTTAGCTGCAGCCTGAGTTTGGAGATACTTGGTATCTTATCCAAGTAAATGACAAAATGACAGCCAAAGAAATGGAGAAATTCCCTACTGGTCAGCAAGCCATCTCCAGTATGGATCCCCACTGGGACCAAGACTCAGATCATGGGGATTGGAGTCACAAACATCTGTTGACCGGTGTTCTAGAAGGACTAAGAAGAATTAGGAAAAAGCCCCTTGCATTATTCAATAATGTCCACTGTAACTCAGGGAAAGGAATAAAATTATTCCGCCTTCCTTGAGCAGTTATGGGAGGCTGTAAGAAAATATACTCCCCTATCACCCAGTTCCTTTGAGAGTCAACTGATCCTCAAAAATGAGTTTATTACCCAATCAGCCACAAATATCAGGAGAAAGCTCCAAAAGTGAGCCTTGGGCCCTGAACAAAATCTGGAGGCATTATTAAACCTAACCACCTCCGTGTTCTATAACAGGGACCAAGAGAAACAGGTTGAAAAGGAAAAGCAAGATCAGAGAAAGGTCGCAGCCTTAGTCATGGCCCTCAGACAAACAAACCTTGGTGGTTCAGAGAGGACAGAAAATTGAGTAGGCCAACTATCCGGTAGGGCTTGTTGTCAGTGTGGTTTGCAAGGACACTTTAAAAGACTGTCCAATGAGAAACAAGCCACCCCCTTGCCCATGTCCACTATGCCAAAGCAATCACTGAAAGGCACACTGCCCCAGAGGACAAAGGTTCTCTGGGCCAGAAGCCCCAACCAGATGATCCAACAACAGGACTGAGGGTTCCCAGGGCAAGCACCAGCTCATGTTATCACCTTCACTGAGACCTGGGTAAATTTAATCACTGAGGGCCAGGTAATTGACTTCCTCCTGGACACTGGCACAGCCTTCTCAGTGTTAATCTCCTGCCCTGGACGGCTGTCCCTGCGGTCTGTTACCATCCAAGGAATCCTGTGACAGCCTGTAACCATTTATTTCTCCCAATTCCTCAGTTGTAACTGGAAGACTTTGCTCTTTTCACATGCCTTTCTTGTTATGCCTGAAAGTCCCACACCCTTATTAGGGATGGACATATTAGCCAAAGCTGGAGCTATTATCTACATGAATACAGGTGAAAAGTTACCCATTTGTTCTCCCCTACTTGAGGAGGGAATCAACCCTTAAGTCTGGGCATTGGAAGGACAATTTGGAAGGGCAAAAAATGCCTGCCCGGTTCAAATCAGGCTAACAGACTCCACCACTTTTCCTTCTCAAAGGCCATATCCCTTATGGCCTGAAGCTCACAAAGGATTACAGGATATTGTTAGACATTTAAAAGCTCAAGGCTAAGTATGAAAATGCAACAGTCCCTGCAACACCCCAATTCTAAGAATACAAAACCAAATGGGTCAGTGGAGACTAGTGCAAGATCTTAGACTCATCATTGAGGCAGTAATTCCTCTATATCCAGTTGTACCCAACCCCTATAGCCTGCTCTCTCAAATACCAGAGGAAGCAGAACGGCTTACTGTTCTGGACCTCGCCTTCTTCTGCATTCCCCTGCACTGTGACTCCCAGTTTCTCTTTGCCTTTGAGGATCTCACAGACCACACATCCCAACTCACATGGACGGTCTTACCCCAAGGGTTTAGGGATAGCCCTCATATGTTTAGTCAGGCACTGGTCCAAGATCTAGGCCACTTCTCAAGTACAGGCACTCTGGTCCTTCAGTATGTCGATGATTTACTTTTGGCTGCCAGTTTGGAAGCCTCATGACAGCAGGCTACTCTAGATCTCTTGAACATTCTAGTTAATCAAGGGTACAAGGCATCTAAATCAAAGGCCCAGCTCTGCCTGTAACAAGTTAAATATCTAGGCCTCACTTAGCCAGGGGAACTAGTGCCCTCAGCAAAGAATGAACACAGGCCATACTTACTTATCCTCACCCTAAGACATAAAAACAGTTGTGGGCCAGGCACGGTGGCTCACGCCTGTAATCCCAGCACTTTGGGAGGCCAAGGCGGGTGGATCACAAGGTCAGGAGATCAAGACCCATCCTGGCTAACAAGGTGAAACCCCGTCTCTACTAAAAAAAATACAAAAATTAGCCAGGCGTGGTGTCAGGCGCCTGTAGTCCCAGCTACTTGGGAGGCTGAGGCAGGAGAATGGTGTGAACCCAGGAGGCAGAGCTTGCAGTGAGCTGAGATTGCGCCACTGCACTCCAGCCTGGGTGGCAGAGCAAGACTCCGTCTCAAAAGAAAAAAAAACAAAAAACAAAAAAACCAGTTGTGGGTATTCCTTGAGATCACCGGCTTTTGCTGACTATGGATCCCCAGATACAGCGAGATGGCCAGGCCACTCTACACTCTAATCAAGGCGACCCAGAGGGCAAATACTCATCTAGTAGAATGGGAACCAGAGGCAGAAACAGCCATCAAAACCTTAAAGGAGGCCCCAGTATAAGCTCCAGCCTTAAGCCTTCCCACAGGACAAAATTTCTCTTTATATGTCACAGAGAGAGCGGGAATAGCTCTTGGAATCCTTACTCAGATTCGTGGCATAACTAAGTAAGGAAATGGATGTAGCAGCAAAAGGCTGGACTCCCTGTCTATGTGTAGTTGTGGTGGTGGCTGTCTTAGTATCACAAGCTATCAAAATAATACAAGAAAAGGATCTCACTGTCTGGACTACTCATGATGTAAATGGCACACTAGGTGCCAAAGGAAGTTTATGGCTATCAGACAATCACCTGCTTAGATACCCGGCACTACTCCTTGAGGGACTGGTGCTTCGAATAGGTACATGTGCAGCCCTCAACCCTGCCACTTTTCTCCCAGAGGATGGGGAGCCAATCAAGCATGACTGCCAACAAATTGTAGCCCAGACTTACGCCACCCGAGACAATCTTAGAAGTCCCCTTGGCTAATCCTGACCTTAACCTATATACTGATGGAAGTTCACTCGTGGAGAATGGGATATGAAGGGCAGGTTATGCCACAGTTAGTGATATAACAGTACTTGAAAGTAAGCCTCTTCCCCCAGGGACCAGAGTCCAGTTAGCAGAACTAGTGGCCCTTACCCAAGCCCTAGAACTAAGAAAGGAAAAAAGAATAAATGCATATACAGATATCAAGTGCTTATCTATTCCTATATGCCCATGCTGCAATATGGAAAGAAAGGGAGTTCCGAGCCTCTGGGGGAACCCCCATTAAATACCACAAGGAAATCATGGAGTTATTGCACGCAGTGAAAAAAACCCAAGGAAGTAGCAGTCTTACACAGCTGAAGCGATCAAAAAGGTGAAGGAGAAAAGGCAGAAGGAAACCGTTGGGCAGACGCTGAAGCCAAAATTGCTGCCAGGCAGAACCTCCCATTAGAAATACATATGGAAGGACCCTTGGTGTGGAACAACCCTCTCCAAGAGATTAAGTCCCAGTATTCCCCAACTGAAACAGAATGGGAACTTTCATGGAGGCATAGTTTTTTCCCCTTGGGGTGGTTACAACAGGAAAGGGAAAAATACTCATACCCAAAGCCAGCCAATGGAAAATACTTAAGTATTTAAGGTCTTAAGACCCTCCACCAAACTTTTCATATGGGCATTGAGAATACTCATCAAATGGCCAAATCCCTATTTACAGGGCTAAATCTCCTCCAGACCATCCTGCAAATAGTCAAAGCCTATGAGGCGTGCCAAAGGAATAATCCCTTGGTCCACTGTAAGGCCCCTCTTGGGGAACAAAACATAGGGCACTATCCCAAAGAGGACTGGCAGTTAGACTTCACCAATATGCCTAAATCAAGGGGATTTCAATACTTATTGGTCTGTTGATACCTTTACAAACTGAATAGAACCCTTCCCCTGCAAGACAAGAGAAAGCTCAGGAAGTGGTCTTTACTGACTTAACCTACCACCCCCACTATGAAGGAAAAGACCCTTTCCAACTTCTAAATATGCAATCGTTAGCTGACTTCCCCATCTCTGATAGGACCAAAAACACGCTAACAGGATGTGCAACACAGCTTTTACACTCTTACATTTCCAACCTCACCTAATACACAAGCAATGAAAAGCCCATACATGGCCCTATAACCATGAATATCATCTTAACATTCCAAGCCCCTTTATGCATCCAGTGCAACCTGTTATCAGGCCTGTCCCTGGGGATCCTACTATCCCATCAGTGTAATTATACCCTACAATTTCAAACCCCAAGTGATCATAGTAACTTCCAAGTCATCCAAACAGCTCCATTCAGATGACCTGTTCACTTTCAGGGCCCCTAAGAATTATCATCTCCTCCCTGCTTAATGAAGTCTGGGTTTTGTAATGGCAAACATATTCCCTGCATGACCAGTAACCCCTGGACCACCTGCAGCAGCGTCCCCACCACTAATGAATACCTTCTCATCCACTCTCAATCACTCTCTTGAATGGTTCCTACTAAGACACAAAATGGTTTTTTTCTCCAATGGGAAAATAGAACACATGGAGTCACTCAGTTTGCTCCCAACACCCCTTTCTAGCCACTCACTGGAGCTACCTCAGGAAGTACTCTAGGAGTATGGGAAAATGAAAACAACTAACCCACACACCCTTTTAACATACACAACCAGTTCTGCCTACCCAGTCAAGGCATGAAATTCTTATGTGGAATTTCAACCTATATCTGCCTCCCCACCAACTGGACAGGCACCTGCACCTTAGTCTTCCTAAGTCCCAACATTGACACTGCACCAGGAAATCACCAGTGCCCCTCAAGGCTCAAGTCCATCAGTGTAGGACTACTACCCCTACTTATAGGGTTAGGAATGACTACCGCTACAGGAATCGGAATAGCAAGTTTGTCCACTTCACTATCCTACTACCACACACTCTCAAAGGATTTCTCAGTTTGTAAGAAGTAACAAAATCTATCCTTACTCTACAAATCTCAAATAGATTCTTTGGCAGCAGTGACTCTGCAAAACCACAGAGGCCTAGACCACCTCACTGCTGAGAAAGGAGGACTTTGAACCTTCTTAGGGGAAGAGTATTGCTTTTACATTCACCAGTCAGGGATAGTATGAGACACCGCCTGGCATTTACAGGAAAAGGCTTCTGAAATCAGATGCCTCTCAAACTCTAATACCAATCTCTAGAGTTGGGCAACATGGGTTCTCCCCATTCTAGGTCCCATGACAGTCATCCTGCTATTACTCACCTTTGGGCCTTGCATTTTTAACCTCCTTGTCGAATTTGTTTCCTCCAGGATCAAGGCCATCAAGCTACAGATGGTCTTATAAATGGAACCCCAAATGAGCTCAACGCACAACTTCTACCGAGGACTCTGGGATTGACCCACTGGTCCTTTGGCCTAGAGATTTCCCTTCTGGAGGACACTACAACTGCAGGGCTCCTTCTTCACCCCTGTCCAGCAGGAAGTAGCTAGAGTGGTCATCACCCAATTCCCAACAGCAATTCGGGTGTCCTGTTTAGAGGGAGCATTGAGAGGTGAAGCCAGCTGGACTTCCTGGGTCGAGTGGGGACTTGGAGAACTTTCCTGTCTTGTAAGAGGAATGTAAAACACACCAATCAGCACTCTGCAGCTAGGACTGTAAAACACACCAATCAGTGCTCTGTAGTTAGCAAGAGGATTGTAAAATGCACCTATCACTGCTCTGTAAAAATGCACCAATCAGCACTCTGTAGCCAGCAAAAGGATTGTAAAATGCACCAATCAGCACTCTGTGAAATGCACCAATGAGGACTCTGTAAAATGTACCAGTCAGCGCTCTGTAAAACACACCAATCAGCAGGATCCTAAAAGTACCCAATCACACGGAGGATTGAAAAAAAGGCACTCTGATACAACAGAAACACAACATGGGAGGGGACAAATAAAGGAATAAAATGTGGCCATCCCAGCCAGCAGCAGCAACCCACTCAGGTTCCCTTCCATGCTGTAGAAGCATTGTTCTTTCACTCTTCAAAATAATCCTTGCTACCGCTTACTCTTTGGGTCTGTGCCATCTTTAAGAGCTGTAACACTCATCACAAAGGTCTGTGGCTTCATTTTTTAAGTCAGTGAGACCACAAACCCACTGGCAGGAACCAACTTCAGACACAGTGAGAGCCTGGCATGTGGAGTCTGGCTCAAAGGCCAAATAAAAGTCTGGCTTGTCGAGAGGCTCAATGGCTGACAAGCTTGTTAATAGTCTGGCCAGCAGGCTGGTTGGCTAGGAGGCAGGCCAAAAGGCAGTTAGGCTGGATGGATGAAAGCGTTGCTAGGAGGGTGGCTGAGACGCTGACTGTATGGAATGGCAATCTTGAGGATCACTTGCTGGGAGCCTGGCTTAGAGGCTTACTGAGAGGCTGACTGGCCAGGATGCTGGCTGAGAGCCTGTGTGAGAGGGTTTCTGTATGATATGCTACCTTAAATGATTGCTAAAAGCCTTGCTGAGATCCTGGCAGGCTGATTCCGGCTAAGTGGTTGAATGGAAGGCTGGCTTGTTAGGAGCCTGGCCTAGAGACTGGCTGCATAGGAGGCTAAGCCAGATTCTGGCAAGGAAACTGGCAGAGTGGCAGACTGTCTGGCTATGCAAGAGGCTTGCTGGATGGCTGTTAAAAACGCTGGCTGCATAAGAGGTTGGTCTTGAAGCAGGCTGGGTGGGAGATTTGCTTAGCGGATTTCTGAAAGGCTGGATCAGAGGCTGGCTGTCTGGGAGCCTGGGCGAGAGTGTGAGAGTCTATGCAACAGGCTGCCTTACATGCTTCCTGAAACGCATGCCAAGTGTCTGGCAAGATGAATTTGCCTAGGAGGCTGGGTGGCAGGCCGTTTTTCTGGAGGCCAGACTACAGCCTGGCTGCATGGTAGGCTGGTAGAATGACAGTTTTTATGGCAGGAAGAGAGGCTTGCTGGAACACTTTTTGGAATGCTGGCTGCATGGGAGGCTGGTCTTCAGGCTAAATGGCTAGGAAGCCAATAGATGCTTGCTGGGAGGCTTGCCAAGAACATGGATGAGAGGCTGGCCAACTAGGAGGCTGGCGTAGAGCCTGTGTGAGAGTCTGTCTGTCTGAGAGCCTGCTTTAAATTCTTGCTAAATGGCTTGCAGAGAGCCTGGTAGGCTGAGTCTAGCCAAGAACCTGGGTGTCAGGCTGGATTGTTAGGCAGCTGGCCTAGAGGCTGGCTGCATGGGAGGCTAAACCAAGAGGCTGGCTAGAAGGCTGACCAAGTTCCAGGTTTTCTCACTAGGCAAGAGGCTTGCTAAAATGCTATTCAAAACACTGGCTGCATGAGAGGCTCACCGTGAGGCTGGCTGGCTGTGGGGCTGGCCAAAAGACTGACTGAGAGTGTCTCAGAGGTTTACTAAGAGGTTGGATGAGCAGCTGCTTGGCTGGGAGGTTCGCTGAGAGCAAAAAATGTCACTTCCCATTTTCTTCTTCAATACTTTGATTCTTTGCCCAAATCAAAATCATGCTGAGTAGATTAACCTATGTGTTAAGCACTGACTTTATCTTCTCCACTGCAGGGCTCCTCGAACAGGATAATTTTGTTACTCTAGTACAGAATTTCTCAACCACTTTCCATTCATTATACATACTAAATCTACTTGGCACACTGACCATCACAAATTTCTCCAAGGTACTGTGAAAGCTAAAGGAGCAGTATTTTAGGACACACCTATAAACCGAAATTGAGAATCCTTGTTCACCTTAGTATTCATCAGAATGACTAACTGCATAAATTTGTAAAAACCTAATACACATACTAAATTCACACAATTCCAAACACTTACTGCCTGACAACGTAACACTTCACACTACAGGATATGACTATTTGTTGGTTCGTGGCAACAAAAGTTCCTAAGGTGGTAGACAATCTACAAATTGTGGTCACTCACTGTGACACTACTTAATGGCAAACAAAAAGTGGGAAAAAATAAAGCCGAACTTAGAGCTGTAATAAAATAATGTCATTCATTCAATGGAGACTTTTTAGATCTTTCCTATTAGGTTGTGATATTAGTGTGCATACCAGAGAGTTACAGTATTTTCCATTTCAGGAGCAGGGTGCATATTAAGAAACATTAAGGTCTAAATGTGTATGGTAGCTGCTATCCATGAGTGGTTAAAATGTGGCTAACTTGGAACTGAAACACGCTGTATGAAAGACACTCCAATTGTCAAAGAATATATACATGTAAAATAGGGAACGTGAAATACTTCATTGTGTATTTACAATAATTACTAATTGAACTAGACAATTTAAAGTCACATATGTTGCTTACATTTGTGGTGCAATGTGTATTTCTCTTGAATAGCATTAGTCTAAGTTCAAAGCCTGAGTTATCCCCAAACTGCATGTGTTCATACTGATGTATCAAGGAGTGCTCATAGTGACTTTCTGCAAAAGAATTTTTGGGGAGACTATGGCAGGAAGAGTTCCATAATTTTAAAAGATTAAAGTAATTTTTAAAATCTTAGAAATTATTGATCTGTGCTTTTAAAAAGATTTCACAACTATTTTACCTGGTGTATCTGTTCTTGGCTGAGTAACTTCTGTTGTACTGTGAGTCAGAAGTTCCTGTCTGTAAAAATACAGTTGATATTAGTTAAAAAAGCATTTAGAAGCAACTCACAGGCCTTTCTCATACAGCTGTTCATTGCCAATTATTTTAAAATATGGTTCATTCTGCCTTCATTTTAGTTAAAAAATCATTATGGTGACTTGAGTTTGTTTTGAAAATGGCAATTTTCAGTCACTCAGGTGAGACTACCTAGATGTCTCCAAAGTCATGTTACATTTAAGATAAATATGCAGCCAGGCGCGGTGGCTCAAGCCTGTAATCCCAGCACTTTGGGAGGCCGAGACGGGTGGATCACGAGGTCAGGAGATCGAGATCATCCTGGCTAACACGGTGAAACCCCGTCTCTACTAAAAATACAAAAAACTAGCTGGGTCATAAAAAAGGATGAGTTTGCGTCCTTTGTAGGGACATGGATGCAGCTGGAAACCATCATTCTTAGCAAACTATCACAAGAACAGAAAACCAAACACCGCATGTTCTCACTCATAGGTGGGAACTGAACAATGAGCTCACTTGGACTCGGGAAGGGGAACATCACACACTGGGGCCTATCATGGGGAGGGGGGAGGGATTGCATTGGGGAGTTATACCTGATATAAATGATGAATTGATGGGTGCTGACGAGTTGATGGGTGCAGCACACCAACATGGCACATGTATACATATGTAACAAACCTGCACGTTATGCACATGTACCCTAGAACTTAAAGTATAATAAAAAAAAAAAAAAAACTAGCTGGGTGAGTTGGCGGGCGCCTGTAGTTCCAGCTACTCAGGAGGCTGAGGCAGGAGAATGGCGTAAACCCGGGAGGCAGAGCTTGCAGTGAGCTGAGATCCCGCCACTGCACTCCAGCCCAGGCCAAAGAGCGAGACTCTGCCTCAAAAAAAAAAAAAAAAAGGTAAATATGCAAAAGCCACTTTTCCTCAACCAGCTCAATTACATTTCTGAATCTTAAACTGTACTACAGCACAGGCAGAAGCAGGTTGCTGTATCATCTTAAATGTTTCCTCTCCCTTGTAACTCAGTCCCAACAAACATACACAGAAGAACAACTCCGATGAGTAAGCAATATTTACCCTTCAACGCTCCTTCCATAAGTAGAGAGAGGCCTTCTGTTTCTACCCCCCATACTCAAACTACCCAGTTTTTTACCCTTCAAAATTAAGCCAGAATAACCTTTCTAAAGGGCAGAACCAAATTATTTTAAGAGGGATCTGCTTTGAGACCATTTAGTGACTGCCACTGTTTTCACAGAATCTGAGGTCTTCCTCCACATAGCTACCCAAGTCTATTGATGCAGTCCCACCACGCCCACATGGCACTCCTTACTCTACACAGAACAGGTGAGTTAATGTGAATATGTAAGCATACTTAGATGATTTTCTTATTTAAAACACCTTCCCTCTTTTCTGTATGCACAAGTGACCGATCTCGGTGTGCCATCCTCACCTTCTCCCCACAAAATGCTCAGTAATTCTCTATTGCATTTTTGTTCATATGAAGTCTCCCAAGCACAGGGTTCTTGTTAGACCCAATTTTGCACATATGATGCTTATACTAAATAAATATTTGTTTAATAAATGAATCTAAAAGTTAATTGTCAAATATAGATTAGTTGTGATGAGAGGGGAACCAGAGGCCTTTCTTCATCAAATTAATCTTTTCCTACTGAACACACTGAATTTGTTTCTTCAGATTATCATCTTACCTTTTATAACAAATTTAATTTGACTGCCCACTTGAACAACATTTTCCATCCTTGAGACCATGCCATGAGGGACTTCTGAAAGGAATGTTTTCTGGTAGTCCTTCCACACACAGATCGTTCAGGTGTGCCTCAAATTGTTGGTACAGGACAGCCTTGGCTTCAGTGCTCCCCAATTTCTCAACTGAACAAAATTAAAGCAATTCAAGAGACTATATGTTGAAATCAGATTTTAGTACACTACAAAGCAAGGCACATGTCAATTTTTTTTAATTGGAAAGATTGTAGAAATAAACTTACTAAATATTGAAATAGGCAATACAGCAAAGACAAGCAGAAATGATCCATCATTAACAGCCAGAGTTTGGCAGATTTAAGTGTCCTGATCCTTAGATAATCTTAACAGCTCTAAAATCTCAAAACCCTGATCTTTGTTGCTCAGTATCCTCAGGAAGAAAAAAGGCAAAGAAAAGCATGATAGACAATACAGAATACAACCTAACTACAACCTGGAAGCAGCCTGTTGCTACTAACTGCTCCTGGCCCTAATAACCCTACTCCATTGGCTGCTGCACACTGGCACATTTCAGGCTACACTTTCATCTGCACTACAAACATGAGACCAATGTTCTTTACCCCTTCAACCTAGCAAGCATACCATTTTAAAGAAAACATTCCACACTGAATTCATGGAATGTAAAATAATAAAGGTTAGCAAAGGCTGGTTGAGATTAAAAGAGCAATAACAACCAAAGTTAATATATCGTGTTTGTTTAGATCCATATTTAAAGCAATACTTTTCACATAAAGGAGGAAATGAGATACTGTTCAAATAAGAGAGGAAACTTGACTAAAAACCTCATGTAAGCTCATATCAAAAAAATAATCATAAATTTGGTCAGATGTGATAAGACCATAGCTGTGTAAGAAAAGGTTAATGCTGTTTCAGCAAAGTCTCAGAATACAAAATTAATGTACAAAAATCACCAACATTCCTATACACCAACACCAAACAAGCAGAGAGCCAAATCATGAATGAACTTCCATTCCCAATTGCTACAAAGAGAATAAAATACCTAAAAATTCGGCTACTAACAAGGGAATTGAAAAACCTCTTCAAGGAAAACTACAAACTGCTGCTCAAAAAAATCAGAGAGGACACAAACAAATAGAAAAACATGTATGCTCACAGACAGGAAGAATCAATGTCATGAAAATGGCCCCATTGCCCCAAATAATTTACAAATTCAAGGCTATCCCCATTAAACCACCATTGACATTCTTCACAGAATTTGAACACACTATTTTAAAATTCATGAGGTCAAAAAAGAGCCTGAATAGCCAAGACAATCCTAAGCAAAAAGAACAAATGTGGAAGCATATCTGACTTCAAACTATACTACAAGACGACAGTAACCAAAACAACATGGTATTAGTAGAAAAAGGACACACGGAACAATGGAATAGAATAGAGAACTCAAAAAAAAAAAAAAAATACCACACACCTACAACAATCTGACCTTCAATAACTAGCAAAAGCAAGCAATAAGGCAAGAATTCCCTATTTAATAAATGATGCTGGGAGAACTGGCTAGCCATATGCAGAAAACTGAAACTGGACTGCCTCCTTACATTTTATATAAAAATTAACTCAAGACAGATTAAATACTTAAATGCAATACCCAAAAACTATAAAAATCCTAGAAGAAAATCTAGGCAATACCACTGAGGACATATGCATGAACAGAGATTTCATGACAAAAACTCTAAAAGAAATTACACAAAAAGCAAAAATTCACAAATGGGATCTAAATAAACTAAACAGCTGCTGCACAGCAGAAGAAACTATCATCAGAATAAACTACAGAATAAGAGAAAATTTTGCAATTTATCCATTTGAAGAAGTAATATTCCAACCAATGATGTTAGATTTCTGCTGCTTTTTCATTAGATACCCAGATGATATATTATTTCTAGTTAGTTCAACAATATGAGAAAATGAATTAGCTTTTTTATAAAATCATCCTATGTTTCTGGATAAATCTTAAATCTGAAGTTCACTAAAGAATGTACTATTTTATTTTTGTACAGACAGAATCTTGCTCTGTTGCCCAGGCTGGAGTGGAATGGCATAATCTTAGCTCACCGCAGCCTCCAACTCCTGGGCCCAAGCGACTCTTTTGCCTCAGCCTTCTGAATAGCTGAGACTTGCACTACCACACCTAATTTTTGTGGTTTTGTTTTTTTTGTTTTGTTTTGTTTTGTTTTTGTAGAGATGGGGTTTTGTCATGTTGTCCAGGCTGGTCTTTAACTCCTTAACTCCAGCAACCCACATGCCACAGCCTCCCAAAGTGCTGAGATTACAGGCATGAACCACCACACACAACCATAAGGTAACGTTTGAACTCATGTAAAGCAAGGTTAAAAGCCCCACAATGCCAGGATCTGCAACAGTGAGAATTCAGATATAACACAATTGAAAACTCCTCTACAAGAGATTAAACTCGGAGACATCAACTATTTGTCAACAATGTAAAATTGTGTTTCATATGATTAAAATTTTGGACCCCATATATAATCTAAAGGCAGGTTATACAGCTTAAAGGAACATGTAAGCTATAAATTCCATATTAAAGGAATATACATGATACATACCTATAATCCTAGAATTTTGGGAGGTGGAGTTGGGTGGAGTACTTGAGACCAGGAGTTGATTTTTGAAAAAGGTTTTATGGCAATTAAATGGAGAAGGAATGCTCTTTTCGACAGGTGCTGCTGGTACGCCACATGCAAAACAATGACATTAAACCCTTACCTCATGATATGTGCAAAAAATAACTCACAATGGATCATACCCCTAAACATAAAAGCTAAAACTATAAACTTCAAGAAGAAAATCTAAGTCTAAGCCTTTGCGACCTTAGCTTGGACAAAGATTCTCCAGATACAACACCAAGAGCATAGCAACAAAAGGAAAACTTGAAAAACTGAATTCCTCCAAAACAAAACTTTTGAGCTAGAAGGGACACCACCAAGAAAGTGAGACAGCTAGCCACAGACAGAAATACTATGTGCAGAATCTTATTTCTGATAAAAGACTTGTATCCAGAATATATCAAGAACTCTTATAACATATAAAACAAGAAAAAACCCTCAAGTTTTAAAAAGGCTGAAAACTTTTTATACAGACATGTCACCAAAATAAGTAAAATAAAATAAAATCTTCATGCCTTTGGGTTAGGCAATGGTTTCTTAAATATAAAGTCAAAAGCACAAATGCCAAGAGAATAAACTGGTTTCTATCAAAATTAAAAACTTTTCTGCCTCAAAAAGTACTACCAAGCAGAGAAGACAAATTACATATTAAGAATAATGCAATATTGTTAGAATTGGAGAAAATATTTCCAAATCCTACACTACAGCCTGCATGAAAGAGTGACACTGGCTCGCACACAAATTTTTTTTAACAAATTATCAATCAATTAGGGACTTATATCAAGACTATGTAAAAAAATCTTATGACTCAAAATAAAAAGACAAACCCAATTTTAAAATGGAAAAAAGATCTAAATAGATATTTCTCCAAATATGTATTTTATATATAGATGACGAATAAGCACATTGAAAGGTAACACAAAATGGTAATCCCAGCACTTTGGGAAGCATAGGCGGGTGGATTGCTTGAGTCCAAGAGTTTAAGACCAGTCTGGGCACCATGTGGAAACCCCATCTCTACCAAAAAATATTTTAAAATTAGCCAGGTATAATGGTGTACACTTGTAGTCTCAGTTACTCCAGAGCTTAGGCAGGAAGATCACCTGAGCCAGGGAGGTTGAGGATGCACTGAGCTGCACTCCAGCCTGAGTGACACAGCGAGACCCTGTCTCAAAAAAACAAAAAGAATCCAAAAAAAAATCCAAAACAACTAAAAGATAACACAACATTGGTAGTTACTAGAGAAATAAAAACAAAAAAACATACCAAAATGAGATACCATTTCATACCTATTAAGATGGCTAACATCAAGAAGACAGTAAGTTGGCAGCAATGTAAAGAAACTGCAACCTTCATAATGTGCTGATAGAATAGAAAACGGTACAGCTACTCTGGAAAACAGCTGGTCAGTTTCTTAACAGTTCAGTGTAAATTTACCCACTTCTTAGTAATTACTCTCCTAGGTATATATATAAGAGATACTAAGGTATACGTCCAGACAAAAACTTGTTAAAGTACGTTCACTGTAGCATTATTCTTAATAGCAGAAAATGAAAAAAACAGAAATATCTATCAAGTGATGATTGGATAAACAGACAGTATATTCATATAATAGAATATTTAACACTCAGCAATAAAAAGTAACTACTGATACACTCAACAAGCCCAATGAGTGTTAAGTGAATTATGCTCAGTGAAAAAAGCTAATTTCAATAGTAAACACACTATGTATTCCATTTCTATACCATAATTCATGAAATAACAGAGATAGGGATAATGAAAGTATCCTAAAATTAGATTGTGATGTCTGTGAAATCTTTCTAAAAAATTTTAAGACTGTAAACTTACTATCAGTGAATTATATACTTGAAATAGGTGAATTTTATAGTGCATCAATTATACCTCCATAAAGGTGCTAAAAATTAACCTTTTCACTACAATGAGAATAAAACAAAGGTAAACAGAAAAAAAACTGGGTGTGTTTATGTACATACTATTTTCTCTTTCATCCTTACATTGTAAAGAATATGCCAATGATACTGGTTATTTACTTTGAAAAGTCTAAAAAAATTCTGGCTCCAAAGGGTACCACTCTTAATCATTTTTTCTCTTCAAATGAAATGTCTAGACTTCCCTAAATGAAATTGAAATCCTTCTCATCCTCCAAGGGCTCATCTAAATTCCCTCTTCCTCATGAAAATCTTCCTGAACTATAAAGGAATCCAACCTCTAATGAACACCGCAGCACTTTCTCAGAACTATTCTTACAGTAGGGATGTGAGGCTCTTGCCATGGTCATTTTATGAACTTTCCTCTCTTCCATTAGACTCCCAGCACTCTAAAGTCGTAATGCTTATATAGAGTTATGTATCCCCTCCTAACCCAATGCTGTGCCCAATAATGCCTTGCTTATTCAGTGACATTAGGTCAATTAATCCTACTCGTAATGCTGGGAAGTGAGGGCAGATCTATGATCTTACATAGAAAACAACAAATAGTGCTGAAAACAAAAAATAAGTCTCTACTTTTTCAGCTCAACGAACCTTTCTTGGATTATGTAAACATCTAAGCAGCCCATCTGAAAATGTCTTACATCATATTCTCATAGAAAATAAAGGAGACACCACTAACGTGTATTGAAATCTAGCAAAACGGGATTACGAAGCCAGTCAGCTATCAAGGAAGCAAAGCAATCATTAACCTAGATGTTTCTTTGGCCCTAAGAAAGGTCTGCAATAAAACAAAACATAATAAAACTAAACATTAATACACAGAATGATTAACAGCATAAATTTAAATGACTTTTGCTAACCAAGAATTTAACATAAGCTGAATATTTAAATTTATATGACTAAACCATTGATGGGCACAAAGGGAGAAAGCACCTCACCTCTTAATTATAAATGAAATCCCTGCTGTGTTCTCGAAAATCTATTTTAGGGCTGCAAGGTAATAATTCTCAGGATGTTTAAAGGCAACATCTTCTGGAAGCCCCTGTACTACCACAGCTGACTGGTCTCATAGCATCTTCTCACATGGTACAGGTACCACTGTGGATTTTTCTAAACTTTCCCTGGGGGAGGTGAAAGGCAGATAAATGTCATTAAATGATAAGATTAAAAAACAAAATCGGTGCGAGCAAGATGGCCAAATAAGAACAGCTCCAGCCTCCAGCTCCCAGCACGAGAGACACAGAAGACGGGTGATCTCTGCATTTTCAACTGAGGTACCGGGTTCGTCTCACTGGGAAGTGCCGGACAATTGGTGCTGGTCAGCTGGTGCAGCCCAACCAGCAAGAGCTGAAGCAGGGCGAGGAATCGCCTCACCTGGGAAGTGCAATGGGGAAGGGAATCCCTTTAGACACTGAGACACACGACACCTGGAAAATTGGGTAACTCCCACCCTAATACTGAGCTTTACCAAGGGTCTTAGCACACCAGGAGATTATATCCCACACCTGGCCCAGAGGGTCCCATGCCCAGGGAGCCTCCCTCAGTGCTAGCACAGCAGTCTGAGATCTAACTGTAAGGCGGCAGCAAGGCTGGGGGAGGAGTGTCTGCCATTGCTGAGACTTAAGTAGGTAAACAAAGCAGCCAGGAAGCTTGAACTGGGTGGAGCCCACCACAGCTCCAGGAGGTCTGCCTGTCTCTGTAGACTCTACCTCTGGGGACAGGGCATAGCAAAAAAAAAAAAAAAAAAAAAAAAAAAAACAAAAAAAAGCAGCAGAAACCTCTGCAGATGTTAATGACCCTGTCTGACAGCTTTGAAGAGAGCAGTGGATCTCCCAGCATGGAGGTTGAGATCTGAGAACAGACAGTCTGCCTGCTTAAGTGGGTCCCTGACCCCTGAGTAACCTAACCAGGGGACATCCCTGACTAGGTGCAGACCAACACCTCACACCTCACATAGCTGGGTACACCCCTGAGACAAAGCTTCCAGAGCAAGAATCAGACAGCAGCACTCGCTGTTCAGCAATATTCTATCTTCTGCAGCCTCTGCTGCTGATACCCAGGCAAACAGGGTCTGGAGTGGACCTCAAGCAATCTCCAACAGACCTATAGCTGAGGGTCCTGACTGTTAGAAGGAAAACTAACCAACAGAAAGGACACCCACACCAAAACCCCATCAGTATATCACCAGCATCAAAGACCAAAGGCAGATAAAACCACAAAGATGGGGAAAAAGCAGGGCAGAAAGGCTAGAAATTCAAAAAATTCAAAAAATCAGAGTACATCTCCCCCTCCAAAGGAATGCAGCTCATCGCCAGAAACAGATCAAAGCTCGATGGAGAATGACTTTGACAAGTTGAGAGAAGAAGGCTTCAGTTGATCAAACTTCTCAGAGCTAAAGGAGGAACTACATACTCAGCGCAAAGAAACTAAAAATCTTGAAAAAAGAATGGAAGAATGGATAACTAGAATAATCAATGCAGAGAAGGCCATAAACAAGCTGACAGAGATAAAAACCATGACATGAGAAATAGGTAACAAATGCACAAGCTTCAGTAACTGACTAGATCAACTGGAAGAAACAGTATCAATGATTGAAGATCAAATGAATGAAAATGAAACGAGAAGTCTAGAGAGAAAAAAGGAAAAAGAAATGAACAAAGCATCCAAGAAATATGGGATTATGTGAAAAGACCAAATCTACGTCTGATTGGTGTGCCTGAAAGTGAGGGGGAAAACAGAACTAAGTTGGAAAACACTCTTCAGGATACCATCCAGGAGAACTTCCCCAACCTAGTAAGGCAGGCCAACATTCAAATTCAGGAAATACAAAGAACGCCACAAAGACACTCCTTGAGAAGAGCAACACCAAGACACATAATTGTCAGATTCACCAAAGTTAAAATGAAGGAAAAAATGTTAAGGGCAACCAGAGAGAAAGGTCGGGTTACCCACAAAGGGAAGCCCATCGGACTAACAGCAGATCTCTCGGCAGAAACTCTACAAGCCAGAAGAGAATGGGGGCCAATATTCTACATTCTTAAAGAAAAGAATTTTCAAACCAGAATTTCATATCCAGCCAAACTAAGTTTCATCAGTGAAGGAGAAATAAAATCCTTTACAGACAAGCAAATGCTTAGATTTTGTCACCACCAGGCCTGCCCTACAAGAGATCCTGAAGGAAGCACTAAACATGGAAAGGAATAACTGGTATCAGCCATTGCAAAAACATGCCAAAATGTAAAGACCATAGATGCTAGGAAGAAACTGCATCAACTAACAAGCAAAATAACCAGCTAATACCACGATGACAGGATCAAGTTCACACATAACAATATTAACCTTAAATGTAAATGGACTAAATGGTCCAATTAAAAGATACAGACTGGCAAATTGGATAAAGAGTCCAGACCCATCAGTTTGCTGTATTCGGGAGACCCATCTCACATGCAGAGACATACATAGGCTAAAAATAAAGGGATGGAGGAAGATCTACCAAGCAAATGGAGAACAAAAAAAAAGCAGGGGTTGCAATACTAGTCTCTGATAAAACAGACTTTAAACCATCAAAGATCAAAAGAGACAAAGAAGGCCATTACATAATGGTAAAGGGATCAATTCAACAGGAAGAGCTAACTATCCTATATATATATGCGCCCAATACAGGAGCACCCAGATTCATAAAGCAAGTCCTTAGAGACTTACAAAGAGACTTAGACTCCCATACAATAATAATGGGAGACTTCAACACCCCACTATCAACATTAGACAGATCAACGAGACAGAATGTTACCAAGGATATCCAGGAAATGAACTCAACTCTACACCAAGCAGACCTAGTAGATATCTACAGAACTCTCCACCCCAAATAAGCAGAATATACATTCTTCTCAGCACCACATTGCACTTATTCCGAAATTGACCACATAGTTGGAAGTAAAGCACTCCTTAGCAAATGTAAAAGAACAGAAATTATAACAAACTGTCTCTCAGACCACAGGGCAATCAAACTAGAACTCAGGACTAAGAAAAACAATTAAAACTGCTCAACTACATGGAAACTGAACAACCTGCTCCTGAATGACTACTGGGTACATAACGAAATGAAGACAGAAACAAAGATGTTCTCTGAAACCAATGAGAACAAAGATACAACATACCAGAATCTCTGGGACACATTTAAAGCAGTGTGTAGAGGGAAATTTATAGCACTAAATGCCCACAAGAGAAAGCTGGAAAGATCTAAAACTGACACCCTAACATCACAATTAAAAGAACTAGAGAAGCAAGAGCAAGCACATTAAAAAGCTAGCAGAAGGCAAGAAATAACTAAGATCAAGCAGGACTGAAGGAGACAGAGACACAAAAAGCCCTCCAAAAAATCAATGAATCCAGGAGCTGGTTGTTTGAAAAGATCAACAAAATGGATAGATGGCTAGCAAGACTAAGAAAGAAGAAAAGAGAGAAGAATCAAATAGATGCAATAAAAAATGATAAAAGGGATATCACCACCGACCCCACAGAAATACAAACTACCATCAGAGAATACTATAAACACCTCTACGCAAATCATCTAGACAACCTAGAAGAAACGGATAATTTCCTGGTCACTTACACTCTCCCAAGACTAAACCAAAAGAAGTTGAACCCCTGAATAGAGCAATAGCAGGCTCTGAAATTGAGGCAATAATTAATAGTCTACCAACCAAAAACAGTCCAGGACCAGACAGATTCACAGCCGAATTCTACCAGAGGTACAAGGAGGAGTTGATACCATTCCTTCTGAAACTATTTCAATCAATAGAAAAAGAGGGAATCCTCCCTAACTCATTTTATGAGGCCAATATCATCCTGATACCAAAGCCTGGCAGAGACACAACAAAAAAAGAGAATTTTAGACCAATCTCCCTGATGAACATCGATGCAAAAATCCTCAAGAAAATACTGGCAAACCCAATCCAGCAGCACATCAAAAAGCTTATCCACCATGATCAAGTGGGCTTCATCCCTGGGAATGCAAGGCTGGTTCAACACACGCAAATCAATAAATATAATCCAGCATATAAACAGAACCAAAGACAAAAACCACACGATTATCTCAATAGACGCAGAAAAGGCCTTTGACAAAATTCAACTGTCCTTCATGCCAAAAACTCTCAATAAATTCGGTATTGATGGAATGTATCTCAAAATAACAAGAGCTATTTATGACAAACCCACAGCTAATATCATACTGAATGGGCAAAAACTGGAAGCATTCCCTTTGAAAACTGGCACAAGACAGGGATGCCCCTCTCACTACTCCTATTCAACATAGTGTTGGAAGTTCTGGCTAAGACCAATCAGGCAAGAGAAAGAAATCAAGGGTATTCAGTTAGGAAAAGAAGAACTCAAATTGTCCCTGTTTGCAGATGACATGATTCTATATTTAGAAAACCCCATCATCTCAGCCCAAAATCTTCTTAAACTGATAAGCAACTTCAGCAATGTTTCAGGATACAAAATCAATGAGCAAAAATCACAAGCATTCTTATACACCAGTAACAAACAAACAAATCACAAATGAACTTCCATTCACAATTGCTTCAAAGAGAATAAAATACCTAGGAATCCAACTTACAAGGGACGTAAAGGACCTCTTCAAGGAGAACTACAAACCACTGCTCAGTGAAATAAAAGAGGACACAAATAAATGGAAGAACATACCATGCTCATGGATAGGAAGAATCAATATCGTGAAAATGGCCATACTGCCCAAGGTAATCTACTGATTAAATGCCATCCCCATTAAGCTAACAATGACTTTCTTCACAGAATTGGAAGAAACTACTTTAAAGTTCGTATGGAACCAAGAAAGACCCCGCATTGCCAAGACAATCCTAAGTCAAAAGGACAAAGCTGGAGGCATCACGCTACCTGACTTCAAACTGTACTACAAGGCTACAGTAACCAAAACAGCATGGCACTGGTACCAAAACAGAGATATAGACCAATGGAACAGAACAGAGCCCTCAGAAATAATACCACACATCTACAGCCATCTGATCTTTGACAAACCTGACAAAAACAAGAAATGGGGAAAGGATTCCCCATTTAATAAATGGTGCCAGGAAAATTGGCTAGCCATAAGTAGAAAGCTGAAACTGGATCCTTTCCTTACTCCTTACACGAAAATTAATTCAAGATGGATTAGAGACTTAAATGTTAGACCTAAAACCATAAAAACCCTAGAAGAAAACCTAGGTGATACCATTCAGGACATAGGCATGGACAAGAACTTCATGTCTAAAATGCCAAAAGCAATGGCAACGAAAGCCATAATTGACACATGGAATCTAATGAAACTAAAGAGCTTCTGCACAGCAAAAGAAACTACCATCAGAGTGAACAGGCAACCTACAGAATGGGAGAAAATTTTTGCAATCTACTCATCTGACAAAGGGCTAGTATCCAGAACCTACAAAGAACTCAAACAAATTTATGAGAAAAAAACAAACAACCCCATCAAAGAGTGGGCAAAGGATATGAATAGACATTTCTCAAAAGAAGACATTCATACAGCCAACAGGCACATGAAAAAATGCTCGTCATCACTGGCCATCAGAGAAACGCAAATCAAAACCACAATGAGATACCATCTCACACCAGTTAGAATGGCAATCATTAAACAGTCAGGAAACAACAAGTGCTGGAGAGGATGTGGAGAAATAGAAACACTTTTACACTGTTGGTGGGATTGTAAACTGGTTCAACCATTGTGGAAAACACTATGGCGATTCCTCAAGGATCTAGAACTAGAAATACCATTTGATCCAGCCATCCCATTACTGGGTATTACCCAAAGGATTATAATTCATGCTGCTATAAAGACACATACACCCGTATGTTTATTGCGGCACTATTCACAATAGCAAAGACTTGGAATCAACCCAAATGTCCATCAGTGACAGACTGGATTAAGAAAATGTGGCACATATACACCATGGAATACTATGCAGCCATAAAAAAGGATGAGTTCGTGTCCTTTGTAGGGACATGGATGCAGCTGGAAACCATCATTTTCAGCAAACTATCGCAAGAACAGAAAACCAAACACCGCATGTTCTCACTCATGGGTGGGAACTGAACAATGAGATCACTCGGTCTCTGGAAGGGGAACATCACACACCGGGGCCTATCATGGGGGGTGGGGGAAGGGATTGCTTTGGGAGTTATAGCTGATGTAAATGATGAATTGATGGGTGCTGACGAGTTGATGGGTGCAGCACACCAACATGGCACAAGTATACATATGTAACAAACCTGCACGTTGTGCACATGTACCCTAGAACTTAAAGTATAATAAAAAACACAGAAAAAACAAAATCATTACTGATTGTGGTTTAATAAAGGCATACATAATCTGTTGTAATGTGTGATTTTAAAATTAGCTAATACGACAGCACCCTATACCCATGTAAGAAGTTCTAAACCTAACACCAATCCAAAGGGCCAAAATGAAAAGTATGTTAAATATTTGACATCAAAAACTACACAAAAGGAGAGAGCAATGCTGATTTCTTGCACTATTGTCTTTCTTTAAGATCGTCCTACCCTGGCATATTTCTTCTTGGGTTCCTTCAAAATGCAAGTGGAAAGTAAGGTTATTCCTCATTCATTCAGTTTGTGAAAATGTGTGTTACATGACTGTTAAATCAATGGCATACCACAATTACATCATGTATCTTTTAGAAAATTTAAGTATATTGCTCTTACCATAGAAAAAGCAGAAAAAGTCCTCAACTGTTTTTCTGAGGGTTGCCATTTCTACAGCATGTACACCATCTGATACACCTGGATTGCAGACTTCATTTTACACATCTTTGCAACCTTTTCTTCTTCTTCAACGCCTGTAAAAAATAATAAAAAGATGCATAGCCATTATCTATTATCTTTTTACTTGGCTTTTAGTCAAAATAATTTTTCCTGTATTCTAAATGTGTGATTTGTTATACAAACAAGTAATACATCAAGTGAGGTGGCTCACACCTATAATTCCACAACTTTGGGAGGCTGGGGCAGAATTGTCTGAGCCCAGGAGTTAAAGACCAGCTTAAGCAACATATGAAAAACTCATCCCTACAAAAAAGATAAATAAAATTAGTTAGGTATGGCAGTGCACATCTGTAGTCCTAGCTACTCTGGAAGCTGAGGCAAGAGGACTCCTTGTGTCCAAGAGTTTAAAGTTATAATGAGCTATAATTGCACCAGTACACTCCAGCTGGGGTCGCAGAAAGAGACCCTGTTTAAAAAAAAGGGGGGGGGAAGATTTTACAGAGTGCTTTTAAAATAAAAACCTAAAATAAGAGCAATTTATTGGCTACAAATTTAAACACGGGAAGATTATCATCAGAAAACAAATTCTAGGCTTACAAAGTCCAGCACGATAGCCACTAAACACATGTGACACTTGGAATGTGACCAGTCCAAACTCAGATGTTCTGTAAGTGTACAATACACACTGACTTTTGAAAACTTGATACAAAAAAGTATTCTAAATATCTCAATAATTTCCATTTTGATTACATGTTGAAATATTTTAGATATATTAAGTTAAAGTTACCACTAAAATGATTTTCACAAGTTTCTCTGTATTCTTCTCTAATGTCATAACTAGAAAGTTTAAATCACGTGAATGACTCACATTATATCTAGTTCTATTCAACAGCACTTCTCTAAATCCCAGAAAAGAGCTTAGAATTCTCCTGAAGAATTTCTACAACTGCCTCATGAACCTATGGATTATGTTTCAGAAAACACTATTGCAAAAAATTAAGAGGTATTTGAGAATTAGGTTAGAAAAACCATTCTTCATGGTATCAAATTATTATCAATGTAAACAAAGTACACATACCGATGGGCAAGGACTACAACTCACAACTGAGGACAACTCCCCTAATACTTAGTTATAATCACCGGAGAACCACGTAAGCCAGGCAGCACAGGATGAGGAGAATAAACATAGCTACTGACAGGGTTATGGTATCTGTAGGACAGAGGGCAGCTGATACATACACAATCAAAACAGCATTATTAGTATAAAGAAACATACACTAATAATCAAGGCCTTAACATTTCTCAAAATTACACTATTGACAAAATTTTAAAAATAGGTTACTACCATAAAAGCTTGGAAGATTATAACACAGGAGGTTGGGGGAGGGATACAGTGGCAGAGGATAGTTTTTTAAAGAAGTTAAAATTCTAGTGGGAATTAAAATTAGTGAATTAACAAAACTTTTTATTCACTGGTAATCTCAATTTATTATGAACTGAATCTAATCTGACAACAGAAATTCAAGTTTATACCTTAGTGGCATATATGCATCTGTAGAAGATATTGTAGGTTCAATTCCAGACCACCACAATCATGCAAGTATAAAGTGAAGTCACATAAATTTGTTGGTTTCCCAATGCATTTAAAAGTTACATTGAATCTTTCTTTCATGAAAGATCTCTCAGTGGTGTCATGCTATTGAATAGCATTTTACACACAGTGGAACTTCTTTCCAAATTGGAGTCAGTTCTCTGAAAGCCTGCCATTGCTTTATGAAGTTTACACAATATTCGAAATCTTCTGTTGTCGTTTCAACAATATTTACAGCATCTTCACCAGGAATAGATTTCATTTCAGAGATCCCTTTCTTTGCTCATCATAAGAAGCAACTCCTTATCTGTTCACATTTGATGATAAAATGGAAGCAGTGTAGTCGCATCTGAAGGTTCCACTTCTAATTGTAGTTCGCTTGCTATTTCCACCACATCGGCAGTTTCTTTCTCCACTGAAATCTTGAATCCCTTAAAGTTATCCATGAGGGATGGAATCAACTTCTTCCACATTCCTGTTATATTTTGGTCTATTCCCATGAATCACAAATGTTCCTAATGGCACCGAAAACAGTGAATCCTTTCCAGAAGATTTTTAATTTACTTTGCCCAGATTCATCAGAGGAATCACCATGTGTGGCAGATACAGCCTTACGAAGTGTATTCCTTAAAGAATAAAACTTGAAGGCTGAGTGCAGTGGCTCACACCTGTAATCTCAAACTGAAGAAGGACAAGGTGGGCGGCTCACTTGAGCCCAGAAGTTTGAGACCAGCCTAGGCAACATGGAAACGAAACACCTCTACAAAAAAATAACAAAAATTAGCTGGGCAGGCTGGTGCATCACCTGTGGTCCCAGCTATTCAGCAGGCTGAAGTGGGAGGACCACCTGAGCCTGAAGAGATTGAGGCTTCCGTGAATTGTGATTTGCCACTGCACTCCAGTCTGAGTGACAGTGAGATGATCTTCTCAAAAAACAAAAAGATAGTAATAATCCTAAGGCTTGAAAGTTGAAATTACTCCTAGATCTATGGGCTGCATAATGGATGCTACATTAGCAGGCATGAAAAGGACATTCATCTCCTTGTATACCTCCATCAGGGCTCTCAGAGTGACTGGGTGCAGTGCCGATGAGCAGTAATATTTTGAAAGGAATTTTTTTTCCTGGGCAGTAGGTCTCAAAAGTAGGCTTAAAATATTCAGTGAACAATGCTATAAAGAGATGTGCTGTCATCCAGGCTTTATTGTTCCACTGACAGAGCACATGCAGAGCAGACTTACCATAGCTCTTAAGGGCCCTAGAATTTTTGGAATGATAAATGAGCACTGGCTTCAACTAAAGTCACTAGCTGCACTAGCCCCTAACAAGAGTCTCAGTCTGTCCTTTGAAGCTTTGAAGCCAGCAATGGAATTCTCTCTAGCTAGCAAAATCTTAGATGGCATCTTCCAATATAAGGCTATTTTGTCTACATTAAAAATTTGTTTCTTAAGCGTAGCCATCTCCATGAATTATCTCAGCAAGATATTCTGGAGAACTCGTGGTTTCTACATCAAGCACTTGAGGCTTCACCTTGCACTTTTACATTATAGAGACTGTGTCTTTCTTCAAAATTCACGAACCAACCTCTGCTAGCTTCCAGCTTTTCTCTTGCAGCTTACTCACCTCTCCCAGCCATCACAGAATTAACGGGAGTTAAGGCCTTGATCTGGATTAAGCTTTGACTTTCAGGAATATTGTGGCTGGTCTGATCTTCTATCCAGACCACCCAAAGTTTCTCCATATCAGCAATAAGGCTGTTTTGCTTTTTTATCATTTGTGTGTTCACTGGAGCAGCACTTCTCATCTCTTTTGATAATTTCTCCTGTGCACCCACCACCTGGCAAACTGGCCTAGCTTTCAACCTTTCTCAGCTGCCACCATGTCTTCCTCACTAAGCTTCATCATTTTTAGCTTTCGATTTAAAGTGAGCAGCCTGCAACTATTCTTTTACTTGAACACTTAGAGGCCACTTGAGGGCTACTAACTGGCCTCATTTCAATATTGTGCCTCAGGGACTAGGGAGGCCTTAGGAGAGAAAATGATGGGAACACACAACATTCAACAATTAGGTTTGCCATCTCATATGGGTGCGTTCATGGAGTCCCAAAACAATTACAACAGTAACATCAAAGCTCACTGATCTCAGCTCACCACAGTACATATAACAATCATGAAAAAGTTTGAAATATTGGAAAGAGTTACCAAATGTGACACAGAGAACCAAAGCAAGCACACACTGTTGAAAAAATGGCACAACAGACTTGATTGACACAACGTTGCCACAAATCTTCAATTTGTAAAAACTGCAGTATCTGCAGGGCTCAAAAAATGAGGTATGCCTGTATGTATTCTGTGCCTATAGGCACCCTACCTTTCTGTTTCCTTTCCATGTTTTTAAGAAAATGCTGTACCACTCAGTTAACATGAAACTTTATCGATAGTGTTCAGTTACACGAAGATAGGAAAACTGTCACACTGTGAAAGGTCGTAAGTACTAACACCCTATGGTGAATTTTAAGACCATGTTCCAATGTCAAATAAGCTCAACCGTTCTCTAAATGAGGATTACAAAACCCACTGAAGATTCTGATAAGGTGATTCCACTGAGTGAGTTGAGGAGAACTGTTTAATTTTGCATCTTCCTTAAACAAAATCATTTGCAAAGTGAATTTCTTGTTTTCAATACACCAAATATTTACTTAGAAAAGAACTCATTATCTGAGTAAGAACTTTTAATCTATTCAAAATTTCTCTACTTTCTTCCTTCTCTCTAATGTGTCTCATTAATCCAGAGTAAAACCAAGAAAGAAACCCCATACAATTAACACTTTCCATTTTTCTTAACTCTTCAGTATTTACCCCGCCATGTTACCACTACTGTGATTCCTTTTGAGTATTTTGAAATGTCTCCATGAACATTTCAGAAGGTCCTTTACAGTTCAGTCTGGGCACGGTGGCTCACACCCATAATCCCAACACTTTGGGAGAGCAAGGTGGGTGGATCATTTGAGGTCAGGAAGTCTGAGACCAGCCTGACCAACATGGTAAAACACCGTCCCTAGTAATAATACAAAAAAATTAGCTGGGTATGGTGGTACACGCCTGTAATCCCAGCTACTCAGAAGGCTGAGGCAGGAGAACTGCTTGAACTCAGGAAGCAGAGGTTGCAGTGAGCCAAGACCATGCTACTGCACTCCAGCCTAGGCAACAGAGTGAGACTCTGTCTCAAAAAAAAAAAAAGGAAGGAAGGAAGGGAGGGAGGGAGGGAGGGAGGAAATCTTTTATAGTTTAAACCTCATTCTGCTTTAGAAGAAAATGACATATATATAAAGATTTAGGTTTAGAATTAATACAATAAAAAATGATAAAAATACAATGCTGGCCTAGCACAGTGACTCATGTCTGTAATCCCAGCACTCTGGGAGGCTGAGGGGGGCAAATCAGAAGGTCAAGAGATTGAGACCATCCTGGCCAACATGGTGAAACCCCAACTCTAGTAAATTACAAAAAATTAGCCGGGTGTGTGGCGTGTGCCTGTAGTCCCAGCTACTCAGGAGGCTGAGGCAGGGGAATCTCTCAAACACAGGAGGTGGAGGCTGCAATGAGCCAAGATCATGCCACTGCACTCCAGCCTGGCGACAGAGCAAGACTCTGTCAAAAAAAAAAAAAAATGCTTACAATATTTTATGAAATCTATTTAAATATCCTTTGTGGTACTGAAAAAACTATGTCCTCCATCCTTCAGTTCTGAAGGCAAACACATCTGTTTTGTAAACTGTGATGCAGGTCACTTCGGCCTTAAACTTAATAAGTGCTTTAAACAATACAAACAGCAAACATGTTAAAGGCAGACATTTAAAAACACCATTTGTGCTAGATGAATTAAAAAATCTAACACAAATCTAACAGCATTTTTAAAGGTACTATTCTTCCTAAATAGATTTTTGTCTGATTTTAAACAAAAGACAACATAGAATTTAAAAGAAAAAAATGCAGAAATCCCTTTTAATCTATTATAGGTCAGATTCTCCAAGAAATAGACACAGATTTTACACACGCTTGCTGGGGAGCACTGTCAGTAACAGCACCCTGGAGGTGGGAGGCAGGCAGGAATGAACAGGGGAAGCACTGAACAGGGATGCAGCTGCACCAAGAGCTCAGAAGCCAATGTGGCCCTCCTCGGGGCAAGGGTGGGCAAGGTGACTCAAACACAGCAGCTGGGGAAATTAGTGCCATCAGTATTCAAAGAAGGGTTTGGAACTCACGTTACAGCATTCACTACGTAATTCCTTCCTCCAGAAGTACTCCCACATCTACACATAGCCAGAATCACATTTAGGTGAGTACTTACTGACTTTTACTAAGTATATTTCTAGGATTAAATATTCTTTAAAAATGTTATAGAGTATATAGTATTCCATTGTATGTATATACCATAATTCATTTAGTGCTAACATTATTTCAAAGGTCAGTGATTCCAATTTTCCCTCTTAAAAAGAACACTACTGTAATAAACTGGGAACAAAATATGTACATCTTGAATGACTTTCTCAAAAGAATCAGAGACACGAGAGTCCAAAAGAAAAAAAAAACATTGAGAGTAAATAATCCATATACTCAAAATTTACTAAAATTTGCTTCCTAATAAGGTTCATAATATCCTAGCAAATGCTACCATGCAACTTTTCCAGAAACCTTGAAAAGGGGTATCTTACTATCATAAACATACTCCACTGAGTGGTGTTGAAATTAAAGAGCACTGTAGCATAATTTTCTGAAAATCATCATATCCTTTGCCTGTTTTTCAAATGTGTTAGTGTATTTTCCTACTGATCCATACAAGTACATCACTTATTTTAGGCATAGAAAAGCCATTTATGGAATTAAATAATTACATAATAATTATACATATTTTGATTTAGTTTTAAAATGTGTCTTAGTATAACTATTTTTGCTCATCTAGAATTTAACTCATCACATGATGAGGACTATGCATTGAAGTTTTTTTATTTTTTACCAAATATCCTATTTTCTCAGTATCATTTGTTGAAAACTATAAGCTTCCCACTATTTGTTTTTGATTTGTGCACTAATCACCCTCTAATTTCTTAAATGGAAATTATTTTTGCATAATATTGCTTTAAAATTTTATCTTCAGTAACTAATTTAGCAGCTACAAGGTGATCAGAAATCTTTTGAACTATAATAAAGCTATGCTAGAGAACTTGTGGCCTAGAAGTGAGCCAACAGCACCCCAGCGTGAAGACTGATAGGGCACGGTAATTTCCTTCCATTGCACTTACATGAAAATGTGCTGTGGCTGCTCTCCTGTAAGGAACTATTATTACTTACCTTGTGGTAAGTGAGGGTGCATTCTCGCTTCACTATCCACACTTAAACAATCCTGTCAGCAAAGGCAGTTTATGAAAGAGCAAATCAAGATTCATGTACTATCCACGGATAAGATAAAAGAAGTCTACTAGCCAAGGAAGAGATGAAGTCAGCCTAGGTCTGTTTAGCATTCTGACAAGCCAGTCAAGAACTCAATAGTTTCTATACCTTTAATTATACTGTGTAATATACAAATAGGAATAGGAGGAGAAATGGTCTTATTAATGCTGGGGAGGAAGAGATAAAGCCTGAGAATAGTGAAATGCCTATGCTAAAGATAAAGGGACTATAAAGAAATTGTAAGGACGTAAATGACCCTATGGTACTCTATGCAGAAATTTGTATTTTAAAAAATTATTTTATTATCAACAACAGAACAGCATTTCATCTCTAAATTTTTATTTAACATTAACAGTCACAAATTTCAGCTGGTTTTATGATCAGAAGGCAGAAACAAGTCACATTAATAAAATAACAGCATATAACCACTAACCATTCTAAAATATCTTTAAGGGGATAATTTTATCAAGTTTTTAAAACAATTTTTAATGCAAATTTTAATTATGCAAAAATAATTTCCACTTAAGGAAACAAAACAGGTGGCCAAGCACAGTGGCTCAAGCCTATAATCCCAGCACTTTGGGAGGCTGAAGCAGGAAGATCACTTGAACCCAAGAGGTCAAGGCTGCACTGAGATACGACCATGCCACTGCCCTCCATTCTAAAAGAAAGAGTCAGATCGTGTCTCAAAAAAAAAAAAAAAAAAAAAAGCATCCACAAACTATGTCACACAGAGCTCTGTGAGGTTAAGCACTATCTAATACCTTCCAACCACTTAAGAGGAAGAAAATGCATAGCTCCTCCTCCTTAAAATATTTACATTTAATGTGTCAGAAAATACCTAAGGCCATGCATGGTGGCTCATATCTGTAATCCCAACACTTTGGGAAGCCAAGGCAGAAAGACTGCTTGAGCCCAGGAGTTTGAAACAAGCCTGGGCAACATAAGGAAACCCTATCTATATAAAAAAGCTTAAAAATTAGCTAGGCCAGGAACAGTGGCTCATGCCTGTAATCTCAGGATTTTGAAAGGCTGAGGCAGAATCGCTTGAACTCAAGAGTTAGAGACCAGCCTGGGCAACATAGTAAGAGCTCATCTCTACTAAAACTCAAAAAAAGTAGCCAGATGTGGTAGCACATGCCTGCAGTCCCAGCTACTCAGAAGCTGAGGTGGGAAGAACACGAACCCAGGATGTCCAGGCTGCAGCAAGTCATGATTACACCACTGCATTCCCATCTGGACAACAGAGTAAGACCCCAACTCAAAAAAAAAAAGTAAAAGAAAAATAGAAAATACCTTAGCCTGATACTTTTTAAAATAAATACTATTTCCAGCTACCTACCTATAAAAATATGATAAACTGTTAACTACTATGATAGCAACACAAAAATAAAAACTATATAATCAGCCCTCAATATTTCATTGTAATTATGCATATGATGGGCTTTTTTTTGAAGGAAAGATTGACAAGGTGTGGTGGCTCTCACCTGTAATCCCAGCACTTTGGGAGGCCAAGGTAGACAGATCACTTGAGTTCAGGAGTTCGAGACCAGCCTGGCCAACACTGTGAAACCCCATTTCTACCAAAAAAAAAAAAAAATTAGCCAGGTGTGTTGGCACATGTCTGCAGTCCCAGCTACTAGGGAGGCTGAGTCAGAAGAATCACTTAAGCCTGGGAGGTGGAGGTTGCAGTGAGCTGAGATCGTACCACTGCACTCTAGCCTGGGTGACACGGTGAGGCTCCGTCTTAAACAAACAGACAAAAAAAAAGTAAACAGCTAACACTAAACAATTTGGAAACAGGTGGTTAATGCAATAGTGAATGTGTAAGCAGAAGAAAACATACATATAAAAGAGTAAAGATGCCCTGATGGCCTCAAATTCTGGGAATCTTCTACATATAGATACAATAAAACTCCAGCATCATTCTCTAGTATACAAACTCATTCCGAATAACCAAAAATATTATACATAATTTCAAAGTTAACAGTTGCAAAACAAATGATTACCTAAAATAATCATAGAAAAATATTTGAGACTAAATGTAAAAATTAAATAACCTGGGCCAGCTGTGGTGGCTCACACCTGTAATCCCAGCACTTTGAGAGCCTGAGGTGGGCGGATCACTAGGTCAGGAGATGGAGGTCCTCATGGCCAACATGGTGAAGTCCCTGTCTCTACTAAAAATACAAAAATTAGCTGGGTGTGGTGGTATGTGCCTGTAATCCCAGCTACTTGGGAGGCTGAGGCAGGGGAATTGCTTGAACCAGGGAGTTGGAGGTTGCCGTGAGCCAAGATCGCGTCACTGCACTCTAGCCTGGCAACAGAGCGAGACTCCATCTCTAAATAAATAAATAAAATAAAAACTAAAAATTTTGAAGTATGGTAATAAAATGTGATTTGAAAGGCTTAAATCTGTAACTACTATTCAAAAAAAAAACTATTCCTTAAAACTAAAAAAACGTAAAATTATATACTCTACAAAAACAAATCAACTTTATCTACAGCCCAGTCCTACCCAACTATGGAATGTCAGAATAGAAGGTCTCACCATGGACTCAAGAGCTGACATGAGGAATGTCACCACCATCCTGCTCTTTGAAGACTTCTCACCTTCAACAGGCAGGGTGGACATTGCTACTTGGGCCATGATCTTTGTGCAAGGGAAATAATCAGAAAGTGAGTGGTAGAAATCTGGTGTCCTACACCCACATTCAAGGCTTCGAGGGTCTCCCATGGGCTGCCAAATTTACAGTTTTCTTGCCTAAGAGAAAAAATAAGGCTCAGAAATTATGTACTTGATTTGCCCAAAACTCTCACCAGCTAGAGAATCCATCCCCTAACTTTCTATCTAGTGTTATTTCAATAAAATTACATCAACATTACACCCAAAATAAATCCAGATGGCTGAGTCAATCAGTGAAATTTCTCCCAAGGAGGAGGAGGAGGAGAGGTGCTTTACAACCCAGTGATGGGCTACCACAGCTCAACACAGGACAGAGCTGCCAAGCTCCTTTTCTCCCCTGAACATCCTGACACAGCAAAGAGTGGGTGTAGTGGACTGAGGCTGGGTGGAGATAAGTTCTTCTTTTTACTAAAAAAAAAATAGATCACAGGCATCAAGTAACATGTGAGATTCTTTATAATACAGCATATTGTTCTCTTTGAAAAAAACCTGTAACATTTTGTTAACAGCGAAGACCCTCAAATGAATTTCAAACACTATAAATATATAACACATAAACAGAAAATATTAACTGTCAGCAAGGATATCAAAAACCTGGAACCTTTATGCATTGCTTTTTGGAATGTAAAATGGTGCAGCCCCTGTGGAAAATGGTTTGGCAGTTCCTTAAAATATAAGCATAGAATTATCATATGATCCAACAACTCCCTTTCAGTGTATATACTCAAAAGAACTGAGAGCAAGGACTCAAACAAGTATTTGTACACTTGTGTTCACAGCAACATTATTCACAATGGCGAAAAAGGTACAACCAACCCTAATGCCCATAAATAGGGGAATGGATAAGCAAAATGTGATATACACATACACAGAATATTATTCAGCTATATAAAGAAAAAACAATTCTGGCCACCAGGTTCGGTGGCTTACACCTTTAATCCTAGCACCTTGGGAGGCCGAGGCAGGCAGATACGTGAGCCCACGAGTTCGAGACCAGCCTAGGCAACATAGCAAAACTTCATCTCTGTAAATCTTTTAAAAAAAATAAAATTCTGATAATGCTATAGATGAATCTTGATAGCACTATGCAATCTATGCATGTAACAAAATTGCACTTGTATTCCATAAATGTATGTAAAGTTTTAAAATGCAGAATTTATCAAGGAAGAAATGTGACCCACAAAGAGCAGAGAGGAGTGAAACAGGAAAGCCACCCAGCCAGAACTGGTGTTGAGCTAAGAGGGGCTCTCCACTGCAGGAAAATGGTGAGTAAGCAAGAGCTGCTGGTGACTCACCCTTCTGCTATGGATCTTTGAAATCCTGGGCCCAGAAAATCCCCCAACACCTTCCCCACAGGGCTCCCCAACTGACACAGAGAGCTGCATGGAGTCTGGGCAGACCCTCCAGTCAGGGCCACATGGAATCCTAAGGGCCTTGGACTCCTGACCACAATAGTGCCAGTTGCTAAAGCTCTGCCACTAGGGGAGGACAGGCTCTCTCACATGCCCCCAGGATAGGGGTCATACCTACAGTGCTGAGGAGCAGACTCACCTCCTGTCTCTACTCTATCTCCTACAGAAGCCCCACCTCCACTACACCTCGCCTGGAAATGCCCTCTGGCCTGGGTCCCAGCACAGCCACTTAGCCCCCACCTAAGCACTCAGGCTGGTTGCAACTCTGCAGACAGAGCTCCCAGAGGTAACTGACAAGTCTGCTGTTTCTGCAATTGCCATGGCCCCAGGCTCTACCTCTTGTAGGTAGAGAAGAACTGAAGAGCCCAAGAACTATTATAGGCTTCCAGCATACCACGGCTGCCTTACAGAAAAAGTGGACAAACTGTTTTCCACGTGGGTCTCCTTCCCTGCTACTCTTCACTGTATAGAGTCTCCTGATGTGGGCCCCCAGCACAGCCATTCTGCCCCCGACTACTCCCATGGGTTACTTCAGTCAGTGGCCATCTCTGCATCTCTCCGCAAGGGAGCTTTCAGAGGCAACTCATAGGCTCCCTGCCATTACCACTGTAGCAGTACCACCATTGCTGGCCTTGGTCTGGGAAAAGAATGAAGACCCTGATTGCTTTGCCAGCACTTCCAGCATGCCACAACCACAAGATGGAGAGAAGCCCAGTCTCTCTTCTCTGTGGGCTTCTAGCTCCCTTCTCTTCACCAGGTGGAACCCTGGGCTTAAGCCCACAGTGCAGCCACCTCACCCTTGGCTAAACATTCTCACTGACAGAGGCTCTGTGTCTCTCTGGGTTGGAGTTCCCAGAGGCAACTGACAACCCTTCTGCCATTACTGCTGCAATGATCCTGCCCTTGCTGCCCTCAGGCTGGAGAAGAAACAAACAGCCTGAGTGTTTTGCTCATGCCTCCAGCAGGCCACAGCCAACAGATGGAGGGGAGCCCATTCTCTCCTCCCTATTGGCCCCAAATCCCCTGCTCTTTACCAGGCAGGGGTCCCAGCATGGGCCCACAACGTAGCTGCTCCATATCTGACTGATCAATCTGATTGGCAGCAAGTCTGCATATCTCTGAGGTGGTACCCCAAGAAACAAGTGAAAGGCCTTCTGCCATTGCCAAGGCCAAGGTCCCCATCCCTGCTGCTCCCAAGCTGGGGAGGGAATAAAAAACTTGAGTTAACCCCAGGGCCATGATGCCAGCCTGGGAGTGCCAAGCCAAGACCTGTGGCTAGTACTCAAGTGGAGGAGGAGCCCCCACTCTCACAGCACTGAAAAGGGGAATGGCTGCAAACACAAGAAAATACAGAGGACCAGTGTTGCCAAGAGCCTATCCGCCGGCCATTACACTTACATGCCATCTACTCAATTGCAGCTCAAACATTAACACCAATAATACTTTGCTAATATGTCCCCCTGTGAAATGAAAGACAAGAATTCAGCCTCAAAGACACTTTGCAAAGTCTTGGGGCCTCTGAAAACATCAAGGAGTAAAACAAGCCAACTGTACTGAAATTAAAACACAGTTAAAGAAACATCAGCCTACACAAATGAAAAGAAACCAGCACAATGCAACTCTGGCAATGCTAAAAGTCAGAGTATCTCCAAATGACCACAGTAGCTCCCAAACAATAGTTTTGATTGAATAAAATTGCTGAAATGACAGAGAATTCGGAATCTGGATGCCAATGAAGATCATCAAGAATCAGGAGAAAGTTGAAACCCATTTCAAGGAATCTAAAAAATTCAGTGAAACTATTCAAGAGATGAGAGATAAAATCGCCTTAAGAAGGAACAAAACTGATCAGATAAAGCTGAAAAACTCACAAAAATACTTTGTAATACAATCATTAATATTAACAACTGACTACATCAAGCTGAGGGAAGAATTTCAGAGCTCAAACACCAATTCTTTGAATTAATTCAGACAAAAATAACTGAAAAACATATTTTTTAAATGAACAAAACCTTTAATAAATATGGGAATATGTGAAGACACAAAATCTACAACTCACTGGCATCTCTAAAAGAAAGGGAGAGAGAACAAGAAACTTGGAAAACAGTTTTGAGGATATTGTCCATGAGAATTTTCTTAACCTTCCATGAGAGGTTTAAAATTCAAATTCAGAAAATTCAGGGAACCCCCAGGATATAGTATACAAGATAACCATCCCCAAGACATGCAGTCATCAGATTCTCCAAGGTCAATGTGAAAGAAAAAAATATTAAAGGCAACTAGAGAGAAGGGGCAGGTCACTTATAAAGGAAACCCCATCAGACTAGCAACAGACCTTCCAGAAAAAATACATGCAACACAAGAGCGGGCACGGTGGCTCATGCCTGTAATCCCAGCGCTTTGGGAGGCCAAGGCGGGCGGATCACAAGGTCAGGAGATCGAGACCATCCTGGTTAACATGGTGAAATGCTGTCTCTACTAAAAATGCAAAAAATTAGCCGGGCACGATAGCAAGCACCTGTAGTCCCAGCTACGCGGGAGGCTGAGGCAAGAGAATGGCGTGAAATAGGGAAGCAGAGCTTGCAGTGAGCCAAGATGGCGCCACTGAACTCCAACCCAGGCAACAGAGCGAGACTTCATCTCAAAAAAAAAAAAAAAAAAAACACCATGCAAGACAAGAACAATTTGGGGGCCTATATTCAGCATCTCAAAGAAAACAAACTTCGGCCGGGTGCGGTGGCTCAAGCCTGTAATCCCAGCACTTTGGGAGGCCGAGACAGGCAGATCACAAGGTCAGGAGATCGAGACCATCCTGGCTAACACGGTGAAACCCCATCTCTACTAAAAAATACAAAAAACTAGCCGGGCGAGGTGGCGGGCACCTGTAGTCCCAGCTACTTGGGAGGCTGAGGCAGGAGAATGGCGTAAACCCGAGAGGCGGAGCTTATAGTGAGCTGAGATCCGGCCACTGCACTCCAGCTTGGGCCACAGAGTGAGACTCCGTCTCAAAAAAAAAAAAAAAAACAAGAAAACAAACTTCAACCAAGAATCTAATCACACCAAACTAAGCTTCATAAACAAAGGAGAAAAGATCCTTTCAAGCAAATGCTAAGGGAATTCATTACATCATCCTGCCTTAAAAGAGATTCTTGGCCAGGTATGGTGGCTCACCCCTGTATTCTCAGCACTTTCGGATGCTGAGGCAGGCAGATCATGAGGTCAAGAGATCAAGACCATCCTGGCCACATGGTGAAACCCCATCTATATTAAAAATACAAAAAAAAAAAAAAAAAAAAAAAAAGCTGGACATGATGGCATTCACCTGTAGTCCCAGCTACTCAGGAGGCTGTGGCAGGAGAATCGCTTGAACCTGGGAGGCGGAGGTTACAGTTAGCTGAGACAGTGCCAAAGCACTCCAGCCGAGCAACAGAGAGAGGCTCCATCTCAAACATAAATAAATAAATAAATAAATAAATAAATAAATAAATAAATAAATAAATAACAGAGATTCTTAAGGGTGTATTAAACATGGAAATGAATAACTACTACTGGCTACCACAAAAAAAAAAAAACACACACACAACTAAGGGCCTGCGCAACATGGTAAAACCCCATCTCTACTAAAAAACATACAAAAATTAGCGGGGTGTGGTGGTGCACACCTGTAATCCCAGCTACTCAGGAGGCTGAGGCAGGAGAATCACTTGAACCCAGGAGGTGGAGGTTATAGTGAGCCAAGATCATGCCACTGCACTCCAACCTGCGCAACAAGAGTGAAACTCCATATCAAAAAACAAAAACAAAAAAACACACACACTTAAGTACATGGGCTATTTACACTATAATGTAAATACACAATCAAGTTTACATTACAAACAGCTAACAACACAATGTCAAGATCAAACCTGTACATATCAGTATTAACCTTGAAAAAGGATGGGCAAATTCCCCACTGAAAAGGCACAGAGTGACAAGTTAAACGAAGAACCAAGACCCAACTGTATGCTGTCTTCCAGAGACCCATCTCACATGCAAGGAAATGCATAGGCTCAAAGAAAAGAAACGGAGAAGGATCTACCAAGCAAATAGAAAAAAAAAAAAAGAGGAGGAGTTACTACTCTTATTTCAGACAAAACAGACTTTAAACTAACAATGATCAAAAAAGACAAAGAAGGGCATTTCACAATAATAAGGGGTTTGATTCAATGAGAAGACTTAACTATCCTAAATATATATATGCATAAATTTGTATATATACACACATACACACACACACACATATATGTGTGTGCACCCAATACTGCAACATCCAGTTCATAAAACAAGTTCCTAGAGACTTATGAAGAGACTTAGATAACCATACAATAATACTGTGAGACTTTAAAACCCCACTGAAAGTACTGGACAATTCACCAAGGCAGAACACTCACAAAAATATTTAGGATTTAAACTTGACACTTAACCAAATGGACCTAACACTCATCCACAGAACACTCCATCCAGCAAAAACAGAATACACTATCTGCACATCACACATACTCTACAACTGACCACCACATACTTGGCCATAAGGTAATTCTCAACATATTCTAAAGAATCAAAATCATACCAACCACACTATCAGAATATGGTACAATAAAAATAGAAATCAGGCCGGGCGCGGTGGCTCAAGCCTGTAATCCCAGCACTTAGGGAGGCCGAGACAGGCGGATCACGAGGTCAGGAGATCGAGACCATCCTGGCTAACACGGTGAAACCCCGTCTCTACTAAAAAAAAATACAAAAATCTAGCCAGGCGAGGTGGCAGGCGCCTGTAGTCCCAGCTACTCAGGAGGCTGAGGCAGGAGAATGGCGGGAACCCGGGAGGCGGAGCTTGCAGTGAGCTGAGATCCAGCCACTGCACTCCAGCTTGGGTGATAGAGCCTAAATAAGCTGCTCCTGGATGACTTTTGGGTAAAGAATAAAATTAAGGATAAAATCAAGAAATTAAGTGAAACTAATAGAGACAAATATACAACATACCTAAATCACTGGGAAACTGCTAAACACAAGTGTTAAAGGGAATGTTTACAGCGCTAAACACCCACATTAAAAAGTTAGAAAGATATCAAATTAACAACCTGATATTGTATATTTTTATTTTATTGTATTTGTATATTTATTTTTGTGACACAGTCTCTGTTACCCAGGCTGGAGTGCAGTAGTGCAATCTCAGTTCACTGCAACCTCTGTCTCCCAAGTTTAATCAATTCTCCTGTTGCAGCCTCCTATGTAGCTGGGAATACAGGCTTGTGCCACCATGCCCAGCTAGTGTTTGTATTTTTAGGAGAGACAGACAAGGTTTCATCATATTGGTCAGGCTGGTCTCAAACTCCTGACCTCAGGTGATCTACCCTCCTTGGCCTCCCAAAGTGCTGGGATTATAGGCATGAGCCATTGCACCTGGTGATATATAAAGGAACCAGAAATGTAAGAGCAAATCAACCCCAAAGATAGAAGCCAAGAAATATCAAAACTGAACTAAATGCAGATTTTAAAAAAAAACTGTACAAAAATCCAATTAAAATGACTTTTGAAAGAATAAATTGATAGACTGCTAATTAAAGACAAAGAGCTTCATAAATACAATACAAAATGACTAAAGAAATATTACCACTGATGCCACAGAAATACATGAAACAATTATATAACTAATATAAACATTTCTATGCACACAAATTAGAAAACACAGAAGAAATGGATAAATTCCTAGAAACATACAACCTCCCAAGATTGAATCAGGAAGATATTAAAACCACGAACAGAGCAATACTGAGTTCTGAAATTGAATCAATAATAAAAAAGCTTACCAGAAAAAATCCTGGACCAGATGGATTCACAGCCAAATACTACCAGACATATAAAGAAGAGCTGGTACCAGCTGTACTGAAACTATTCCAAAAAAATTAGGAGGGACTTCATCCTAACTCATTCTATGAGGCCAATATCATCCTGACACCAAAAACTACCAGAAACAGAATAAAAAAGAAATTATCAGGCCAATATCCCTGATGAACATAGATGCAAAAATCCTCAAAAAAAATTAGCAAACTGAATCCAGTAGCCCATCAGAAAAGCTAATCCACCATGATCAGGTAGGCTTTATTCCTGGGATGCATAGTTATTTCAACATATAAAATTAAATGTTATTCATCACATGAATTTATTAAGATTAATGCAGTAAAGGCTTTCAATAAAATTTAACATCCCTTTATGTTAAACACTCTCAAAAAGTAGGCATCAAAGATATGTACCTCAAGATAATAATAGCCATCTATAACAAACTCACTGTCAACACCACACTGAAAGGGCAAAAGCTTGAAACATTCCTTTTGAGAACCAGAACAAAACAAGAATATCTACTCTCATGACTCCTATTAAATATAATAATGAAAGTCCTAGCCAGAGCAATCAGGCAGGGGAAAGAAATAAAAGACATCCAAAATAGGAAGAGAGGAAGTCAAACAATTTCACTGCACCAATGATACAATTCTATACTTAGAAAAGCCCACAGTCTCTGCCCAAAGGTTCCTAGATCTGATAAAGAACTTTAGCAAAGTTTCAGCATACAAAATAGATGTATGAAATCAGTAACATTTCTATACACCAACAACATCCAATCAAAAATACAATTATATTCACAATAGTCACAAAAAGAATGAAATATCTGGAAACATAGCTAACCAGGGAGGTGAAAGATCTCTACAATGAGAATTACAAACCACTGCTAAAAAAAAATTAGAGATGACAAAAACAAACAGAAAAACATTCCACACTCATGGATATGAAGGATCAATATTGCTAAAATGGCCATACTACCGAAAGAAATTTACTTTCGAATTCAATGTTATTCCTATCAAACTACCAACAACACTTTTAACAGAATTTTTTAAAAATGAAAAATCTTATTTGAAACAAACAAAAAAGAGGCTGAATATTCAAAGCTTTCTATGCAAAGGAACAAAGCTGGAGTGATCATATTATTCGATTTCAAACCATACTATAAGGCTGTAATACCTAAAAGAGCATGGATACTGGTACAAAAATAGACATACAGACCAATGGAACAGGCTAGAGAACCCAGAAGTAAAGCCACACAACTAAAACCATCTGATCTTTCACAAAGCCAACAATAAGGAAAGGACTCCCTATTCAATAAATAGTGCTGGGATAACTGGCTAGTCATATGCAGAAGACTGAAGCTGGACCACTTCATTATACCATATACAAAAATTAACTCGAGATGGATTAAAGACTTAAACGTAATATTTAAAAGTGTAAAAAACCCTAGAAGAAAATCTAGGAAATATCATGCTGTACATTGGCCCTGGCAAAGAATTCATCACAAAGACTCTAAAAGCAATTGAAACACCACCATCACAAAATTGACAAGTGAGACCTAATTAAGCTAAAGAGCTTCTTTACAGCAAGAGAAACTCCAAACAGTAAACACACAGCCTACAGAATGAGAGAAAAAACTTACTTATCCAGCAAAGGTTTAATAGCTACAATCTATAAAGGAACGTAACTCAACAAGCAAAAAACAACCTTATTTAAAAATGAAAAAAGAACATTAACATACACTTCCCAAAAGACACACATGCATCCAACAAGCATATAAAAATACTCAGTATCAGTTATTAAAAAAATGCAAATCGAAGTCACGAGATACCATCTCACATCAGTCACAACAACCATATTAAAAAGGCAAAGAATAATAGATGCTGGTGGGTGGCGAATAGAAAAAGCTTATACACTGCCAGTGGGAATGTAAGTTTTTCCAGCCACTGCTGAAAGCAGTCTGAAGATTTCTCAAAGAATTTAAAACCAAACTTCCATTTGACCCAGCAATCCAATTTTTTGGTATACACCCCAAAACTAGAAATCATTCGACTGTAAAGACACATGCATACTTATGTCCACTGCAGTACTATTTACCATAGCAAAGACATGGAATAATCTGATGTTCTTCAATAGATAAAAGGATTTTACAAATGTGATACATACATATATATACACACACACACACGTGTATATATACATATATATATATGCGTACACACACACACACACACACAATGAAATAGTATTCAGTCATTAAAAAAGATAAACTTACGTCCTTTGCAGCAACAGGATGAACCTGGAGAACATTAAGTGAAACACACCAGGCATAAAAAAATAAATACTTCACATTGTCACTAATATATAGAATCTAATAAAGTTGATATCATCGAAGTAGAGAGTCGAATGGTGGTTACTAGAAATTAGGGTGTGTAAGAGTGCAAAACAAGGAGAAAATGGTCAATGGGCAATAAGTTACAGTTAAGTAGGAGGAATATATTCAAGTGCACAGTAGAGTGACTATGGTGAACAATTTTGTATTAAATATTTCAAATGGCTAGAAAAGAGAATTTTGAATGTTCTCACCACAAATAATAAAATGAGATATCAGACATGATAAATCCCATAATTATATATGTAAATATGTATCTAATGCTCACATTATGCTCCAACGATACATAAAAGTATTGTGTCAATTAAAAACAAAAATAAAGGCCAGGCGCAGCGGCTCATGCCTGTAATCCCAGCAATTTGGGAGACTGAGGCAGGCAGATCACCTGTGGCCGGGTGTTTGAGACTTGTCTGGCCAACATGGTGAAACCCCGTCTCTACTAAAAATTCAAAACTTAGCCAGGCATGGTGGCAGGCGTCTGTAATTCCAGGTACGTGGGAGACTGAGGCATGAGAACTGCTTAAACCTGGGAGGCGGAGGTTGCAGTGAACCATGATCATGCCACTGCACACCAGCCTGGGTGATAGAGTAAGACTCCGTCTCAAAAAAAAAAAAATTATAGAAGGAAAAAATGAGGTCATAAACTAACCATCTGCCCCCAAATTGTATGGAAAGACATACAAATAAAGATAATGACAACTCACCAGAAGAGAAACCCATAAGAAAAAACTTCAGTAGCAACTAGTACTATGGTAGAAAACCTACGCTGTAATTGAGGAATTGCTGAAGCCTGAGAGTGGACAAGTTTGAGAGTGAAAATCTCCATGGAGGCCAGTCTTAGTTCCTCCTCACTTTTGAGAGTTTTATTTTCAGAAGCCTTACCAGATTCTCACAGGAGAAATAGAAAAATCTTATCTTTCTGGCATAGGGAAGGGAAATGTACCCTACTAAAAGCCACTCACAGCATTCTGTTCTTACCAAGCTCTGCCATCATTAAACTATTTTAGCAAAGCCTAACCTACTGGGGTTTTGTCAGAGTTTATATGATCTGAGGTAAGGGAAATACCCATCACCAAACTGCTGTAGTATTCAGTTGGGAAGAAGAGAAATATTCAATTTCAGACCACATGAGCCCTTCACGTGAGCGAAGGGACATAGGCAACTCCCATTCTCTCTAGCTTTCCTATCAAACCTAAGAGGGTGGGAAATGTGAGGCATTTTCTAAGATAAGAACACAGAGGCACAGACTCACTAAAAGACACAACAACACTCACAGTGGTTGGAATGAACATATCCTTCTGTTCTCAATAAATGCACCTGGACAAATTGATGGGAGCAGAGGTAATAAGCAACCTACGTTTTCCTCCCTGTATCTCATGTTCTGTGTCACAGATGTATCCTCTGGAGGACAGAGCAGTTCTCCTATGTTTCTCTAAAAGAAGTAAGATTTTTCTGACTCCCAAAGTAATTTTGATCTAGTTTAGTTCTGAAAACTAAAATCCACTAAGGAACATATACAAAGACCACCACAAATCACCCATACGGAGCCCACAGGGACACATTAGGAAATGTGACATTGTGTTGTACTAATTTTGAAGGCTGGATTATTGGGAGTTATATTTCGTTGACAAGTTCTGAGAATATACAATCCACTAGGCAGAAGCTACACAGAAAAATGAGCTTTGACATTCAAATGTTTGAAACCCAGATGGTACAACAAAAGTTTCAGAATTGTGTACTCTATGCAGCATGACTGTGGATGTGTTGACGTTTTATATGTATATTATTTGATGTGGAAATTAGTGAGGAGGCTGCATTATCCAGAATGTATATGAGATAATCAAAGTTAACCATGAAGTGGGTAAAATTAAAATGAGGATGGTGATCGTTTGGAACACTAAAGAACAAACATTGATAATGTGAGATCTACTGTTTTTCCCAGATACACGAAATACGTTTTCTTTGTTATTAAGACTAACACACTTTCTGCTTCTGTTATGCTTTAAAATGCCTTGTTTTTCCCCCAAGCTTCCATTGAACTTTCACCCAACACCTTCTTTTCTTCAACATCTTCACATTCCTTCAGGATCACAAATCTAAGAACCATGACCTGATCAGCCTTCACCTTGGCCTTCATTAATGTTCCTCACTGTGGTGGATGCTTGGTCTCCAGATATGCTTGAATCACTGCACTTAGGGAATGAGGTCAAACCTAAGTCCTTGTTCTACATTAGCAGAGTGAGGATGAGCTATGTATCTGTAACACCTGTCTCCCGAGTGTACACCAAGCCAGAATCATCAGCCCCTGCAACTGCTGGTTGGCAAGGCTTAAACAAATGTTATTTGTGAATAAATTCACAGATAACATTATCACTGTCTTTTTTTTTTTTTTTTTTTGGTCAATTTGTCTTTCAGTAGTAACGCAATATTCTTCATTGTGGCTTCTTCTAATGTGACGCATACCAGTCTACTTAAGGTCAGCAAATACTGTTCGCTTTCTCTAATGAAGTCCTTTTTTCACTCTGACATTATCCGGGGATGTCTTCATTATAGTAATTACACTGCATTCAATCGCACACATGGTGATCCTTTTGTCCCAGCATCCAAGGCAATCCCAGCACCTTCACAGCACCAGCATCTCTCCAAGAGACTTCCCAAAGAAAAGGGCCATTCAGACCATCCTGCTGTTAGTGAGCTACTTTGTGTGCTGGGTGGACCTCATCATATCATCCTCTTCAACTCTACTGTGGACATATAACCCAGTCATCCTGAGTGTGCGGAACCTGGTGGGCAATGTCTATGCCACTGTTGCTCCACTGGTACAAATTAGCTGATAAAAGGATAGTCGACATTCTCCAAAATATGCAAAGTGCTAGAAAGTTTTAACAAGTTAGCAATGGAAAACATTTCTAAACACTAGTCTTATCCTATAAATTGTTCAAGTAGCCTTGGAATTCTTTTTATCTTACTTAATAAAATGCATGGAATCACACTTTCATTAATATTTATATGCTTTCAAAACGGATGCATCCAAAAACCACGTAATTTCTTTAGTTCAATGTCTACCTTGGGTAGACATTTCCATGTCAAGTCTATTACACTTTTATTTTCATTTTATCTTGGTAGCAGAAAATGTTTCTCTCAAAGTATACTCTTAACAATTTTCTATCAGTAATCAAATCTCTCAAAAGTTTTTACTTCTGAAAAAATTTAATTTACTCTTATTTATGAAAGACACTTTAGCTAAATATCCAATTTTAGCTTTTATACTACGCTTGTTCATTAGAACGTCCCTGACTGGAAATAATATGTCAATTTGGAGTTTACACTTAATCTATAACTTATTTTAATGGGTTTAAAATAAAATTTACATGTAAATACTTGAGATCTTTATTAATGAAATTTACTTATACATTAACTATAGTCTCCATGTTGTACATTAGGTCCTCAGTCCTTATTCATATTATAAAACAGGTTTGTACCATTTGACCAGTATCTGATGCCCCCAAGACACAGCCCTTGGTCACTAGCATTCTAGTGTCCGTAACTATAATTCAAACCCTTTTTCAGACTCCACATATAATTGAGATAATGCAGTGTTCTTCTTTCTGTGTCTGACTTATTTCACTTAGCCTAATGATCTCAAGATGGTTGCAAATGGCAAGTTTTTTTTCAAGGACTGAACTGTGACACACACACACACATGTGCACACATGCACATACATATATGTTAAATTTCCCCTTGATTGTTGTTAAGATACAACAACAGGCTGGAGTGCAGTGGCGTCATTATAGCTCACAGTAACCTCTGAATTCTGGGTTCAAATTATTCTCCCATCTCAGCCTCCGAAGTAACAAGGACCACAGGGTACACCACCATGCCTAGCTAATTTGTAAGGACATGGTCTTGCTATGTTACCCAAGTTGATCTTGAGCCTCTGGCCTCAAGTAATCCTATTCCTTCAGCATCCCAAAGCAGTGGGATTACAGGTTTGAGCCATCATGCTCAACTATGTAATATTCTGTTTATTAACTTCTGTGTTAATGGACACTTAGGTTGTCTTCATATCTTACCTATTGTTAATAACGCTTCAATAAACATAGGAGTGAAGATATCTCTTCAATATAGCAATTTTACGTTCCTTGGATATTTACTTAGATGTGAGATTGATGAATCATATGACGGTTTTATTTTTAATTATTTGATGAACCTCCATGCTGTTTTCCATAATGACTTTACCATTTACATTCCCAGTGATAGTGTACGAAGGTCCCTTTTCTCTATATTCTTGACAACATTTGCTTTCTTTTGAATTTTTGATAAATATCACCTTAATATTTGTTTGAATGCGATCTCATTGTGGTTTTGATTTGCATTTTTCTCATGATTACTAATGGTTTCTTTAAAAAAAATAACCTATTTAGTTTTTGGCTGCTTTTTTAAAAAAGTGTCACTTTTTACTGTTACTTTTATTTTGGGGGGTTAAGTTTCATGAGTTTCTTGCAGATTTTGAATACTAATCCTTTATCTGATATTTGGCGTACAAGTATTTTTCTCCAATTCTATAAATAGCCTTTTAATGACACTGACTGTCTTTCACTACGCAGTAGACTTTTTAGTTTGATGTAGTCCCACTTTTTTCCTGTGCTTTTGGCGTCAAATACAAAAATTTACTGCTAGGACCAATGCCAAAGAATTTTCCTCAGTGTTGTCTTCTAGAAGATTTTTGGTTTCAAGTCCAATGTCTACATCTCTAATATATTTTAAATTAATTTTATGTATGCTGTAAAGGTTGGGTGCAATTTGTTTTTGTATGTGGATATCCCATTTTCCCAACACCATTTATTGAAGAGTTTATTCTTTCTCCATTGTGTATCTGTATGCCTTTGTTGAAAATTCATTGACTGTATACAGATGGATGAGCTCCCTATTCTGTTCCAGTGGTCTATGTGTTTGTGTTTATGCCCCATTTTGCAGTTTTGATGACTACAGCTTTGCTATATAGCTTGAAATAAGGCAGTGTAATGCTTCTAGCTTTGTCCCTCTTGCCCTCAAAATTGTTTTGAGTCTTTTATAATTCCACACAAACTGTCGATTTTTTAAAATTTTTGTTGAAAATGCTATTGGAATTCGGATAGAGACTACTTTAAATAATACACCAATTTGAGTAGTATGAATGTTCTAGTATTAATTTTTCTGATCCATGAACAGAGTATTTTTAAATTTGTCTTTTCTATAATTGCCTCCATTAATATTTTACAGTTCGTGTTGCATAAATCTTTTACATTCTTTATTATATTTATTCCTAAGTATTAGGTTGGTACAAATGTAATTGTGGTTTTTGCCATTACCAACCTAATACTTTATTCTTTTTGATGTTATGGTAAATGTAACTGTCTTCTTGATTTTTCCCAGGTATTTGTTGTTGTGGTATAAAAATGGAACTGATTTTCTTTACATTGATACAGTATCCCACAAACTTCCTTAGTTTACCAGTTCTAAATTTTTTTCATGTAATGATGAGCACACTGGCCTGTGTTTACACATTGATAGTATCTATTAAGGTATCACAGTGCCTAGAAGTGTGCTCTGTTGTATTTTTGCTGTGACAAATTCCATAGCATCTTTTAGTCTTAATCTTTTCTTAAATGCTTTGGTTTGATATTTGATAATAGTGCATGTCTTTGGTTACTTTTTAACTGTGAAACACATTTATCTCCATGACTAGTCAAACTTTCTAATAAAGTTCTTTCATAGTTTTATGTATATTTAGTTAATATAAATCAAAATGGTAAATTTTTATGATAGTTTTAAAGTTATCAAGGTTGAAAATATGTCAGTTTTTCACTGGTCATGAGTCTGTGGTTTCCTTATTTCAAACAATTATGTATGATGTCTATATATATATGTGTGTGTTTAATGGCTTACAATCTTGCCCAACATATTTGTATGCAAGTAAGCAAGTACCAATCAAAATTATTAATCAAACTATCATCTTCATACTATTCTTCAAATAGCATATTATTTGTTCTAATTAAAAATTGTGTTTGTCTTATATAATTATCAATAAAAATTAGAAAGTCTACTTCCTCTGCCCTCTTGAGAAAATCCAAAGTTAAATGGTATGTTTACTAATTTCCTTTAGAATCACTACCTTATTTTCCTCCACAATAAATGTAAACATTGGGGCGGAGCAAGATGGCCGAATAGGAACAGCTTCAGTCTCCATCTCCCAGCGCGAGCGACACAGAAGACCGGTGATTTCTGCATTTTCAACTGAGGTACTGGGGTCATCTCACTCGGGAGTGCCGGACAATCCGTGCGGGTCAGCTGCTGCAGCCCGACCAGCGAGAGCTGAAGCAGGGCGAGGCATCGCCTCACTTGGGAAGTGCGAGGGGGAAGGAGTCCCTTTTCCTAGACAGGGGAATTGAGACACACAACACCTGGAAAATCGGGTAACTCCCACCCCAATACTGCGCTGTAACACCGGCACACCGGAGATTATATCCCACACCTGGCCGGGAGGGTCCCACGCCCAGGGAGCCTCTCTCCTTGCTAACACAGCAGTCTGCGGCAATCTAACCGCAAGGCAGCAGCGAGGCTGGGGGAGGGGCGCCCGCCATCCCTGAGGCTTAAGTAGGTAAATAAAGCCGCTGGGAAGCTCGAACTGGGTGGAGCTCACAGCAGCTCAAGGAAACCTGCCTGTGTCTGCAGACTCCGCCTCTGGGGACAGGGCTCAGCTAAAGCAGCAGAGGCCTGTCCAGACGCGAACGACTCTGTCTGACAGCTTTGAAGAGAGTAGTGGATCTCCCAACACGGGGGTTGAGATCTGAGAAGGGGCAGGCTGCCTGCTCAAGTGGGTCCCTGACCCCTGAGTAGCCTAACTGGGAGACATCCCCCACTAGGGGCAGTCTGACACCCCACACCTCACAGGGTGGAGTACACCCCTGAGAGGAAGCTTCCAAAGCAAGAATCAGACAGGTGCACTCGCTGTTCAGCAATATGCTATCTTCTGCAACGTCTGCTGCTGATACCCAGGCAAACAGGGTCTGGAGGGGACCTCAAGCAATCCCCAACAGACCTATAGCTGAGGGTCCTGATTGTCAGAAGGAAAGCTATCAAACAGGAAGGACACCTATACCAAAACCCCATCAGTACGTCACCATCATCAAAGACCAGAGACAGATAAAACCACAAAGATGGGGAAAAAGCAGGGCAGAAAAGCTGGAAATTCAAAAAATAAGAGCGCAACTCCTCCTGCAAAGGAGCACAGCCCATCGCCAGCAACGGATCAAAGCTGGTCAGAGAATGATTTTGATGAGATGAGAGAAGAAGGCTTCAGTCCATCAAACCTCTCAGAGCTAAAGGAGGAATTACGTACCCAGCGCAAAGAAACTAAAAATCTTGAAAAAAAAGTGGAAGAATTGACAGCTAGACTAATTAATGCAGAGAAGGTCATAAACGAAATGACAGAGATGAAAACCATGACACGAGAAATACGTGACAAATGCACAAGCTTCAGTAACCGACTCGATCAACTGGAAGAAAGAGTATCAGCGATGGAGGATCAAATGAATGAAATGAAGCGAGAAGAGAAACCAAAAGAAAAAAGAAGAAAAAGAAATGAACAAAGCCTGCAAGAAGTACGGGATTATGTAAAAAGACCAAATCTACGTCTGATTGGGGTGCCTGAAAGTGAGGGGGAGAATGGAACCAAATTGGAAAACACTCTACAGGATATCATCCAGGAGAACTTCCCCAACCTAGCAGGGCAGGCCAACATTCAAATTCAGGAAATACAGAGAACGCCACAAAGATACTCCTCCAGAAGAGCAACTCCAAGACACATAATTGCCAGATTCGCCAAAATTGAAATGAAGGAAAAAATCTTAAGGGCAGCCAGAGAGAAAGGTCGGGTTACCCACAAAGGGAAGCCCAACAGACTGACAGCAGATCTCTCGGCAGAAACTCTACAAGCCAGAAGAGAGTGGGGGCCAATATTCAACGTTCTTAAAGAAAAGAATTTTAAACCCAGAATTTCATATCCAGCCAAACTAAATTTCATAAGTGAAGGAGAAATAAAATCCTTTACAGATAAGCAAATGCTTAGAGATTTTGTCACCACCAGGCCTGCCTTACAAGAGACCCTGAAGGAAGCCCTAAACATGGAAAGGAACAACAGGTACCAGTCATTGCAAAAACATGCCAAAATGTAAAGACCATCGAGGCTAGGAAGAAACTGCATCAACTAATGAGCAAAATAACCAGTTAATATCATAATGGCAGGATCAAGTTCACACGTAACAATATTAACCTTCAATGTAAATGGACTAAATGCTCCAATTAAAAGACACAGACTGGCAAACTGGATAAAGAGTCAAGACCCATCAGTCTGCTGTCTTCAGGAGACCCATCTCACATGCAGAGACACACATAGGCTCAAAATAAAGGGATGGAGGAAGATCTACCAAGCAAATGGAGAACAAAAAAAAGCAGGGGTTGCAATCCTAGTCTCTGATAAAACAGACTTTAAACCATCAAAGATCAAAAGAGACAAAGAAGGCCATTACATAATGGTAAAGGGATCAATCCAACAGAAAGAGCTAACTATCCTAAATATATATGCACCCAATACAGGAGCACCCAGATTCATAAAGCAAGTCCTTAGAGACTTACAAAGAGACTTAGACTCCCATACAATAATAATGGGAGACTTCAACACTCCACTGTCAACATTAGACAGATCAACGAGACAGAAAGTTAACAAGGATATCCAGGAATTGAACTCATCTCTGCACCAAGCGGACCTAATAGATATCTATAGAACTCTCCACCCCAAGTCAACAGAATATACATTCTTCTCAGCACCACGTCACACTTATTCCAAAATTGACCACATAATTGGAAGTAAAGCACTCCTCAGCAAATGTAAAAGAACAGAAATTACAACAAACTGTCTCTCTGACCACAGTGCAATCAAACTAGAACTCAGGACTAAGAAACTCAATCAAAACCGCTCAACTACATGGAAACTGAACAACCTGCTCCTGAATGACTACTGGGTACATAACGAAATGAAAGCAGAAATAAAGATGTTCTTTGAAACCAATGAGAACAAAGATACAACATACCAGAATCTCTGGGACACATTTAAAGCAGTGTGTAGAGGGAAATTTATAGCACTAAGTGCCCACAAGAGAAAGCAGGAAAGCTCTAAAATTGACACTCTAACATCACAATTAAACGAACTAGAGAGGCAAGAGCAAACACATTCAAAAGCTAGCAGAAGGCAAGACATAACTAAGATCAGAGCAGAATTGAAGGAGATAGAGACACAAAAAACCCTCCAAAAAATCAATGAATCCAGGAGTTGGTTCTTTGAAAAGATCAACAAAATTGACAGACTGCTAGCAAGGCTAATAAATAAGAAAAGAGAGAGGAATCAAATAGATGCAATAAAAAATGATAAAGGGGATATCACCACCGACCCCACAGAAATACAAACTACCATCAGAGAATACTATAAACACCTCTACGCAAATCAACTAGAAAATCTAGAAGAAATGGATAATTTCCTGGACACGTACACTCTTCCAAGACTAAACCAGGAAGAAGTTGAATCCCTGAATAGACCAATAGCAGCCTCTGAAATTGAGGCAACAATTAATAGCCTACCCACCAAAAAAAGCCCAGGACCAGATGGATTCACAGCTGAATTCTACCAGAGGTACAAGGAGGAGCTGGTACCATTCCTTCTGAAACTATTCCAATCAATAGAAAAAGAGGGAATCCTCCCTAACTCATTTTATGAGGCCAACATCATCCTGATACCAAAGCCTGGCAGAGACACAACAAAAAAAGAGAATTTTAGACCAATCTCCCTGATGAACATCGATGCAAAAATCCTCAATAAAATACTGGCAAACCGGATTCAGCAGCACATCAAAAAGCTTATCCACCATGATCAAGTGGGCTTCATCCCTGGGATGCAAGGCTGGTTCAACATTCGCAAATCAATCAACGTAATCCAGCATATCAACAGAACCAAAGACAAGAACCACATGATTATCTCAATAGATGCAGAAAAGGCTTTTGACAAAATTCAACAGCCCTTCATGCT